>NC_037671.1:46339346-46584664 GCF_003255815.1 Theropithecus gelada | reverse complement strand
TTTTTTTTTTTTTTTTTTTTTTTTTTTTTTTTTTTTTTTTTTTTTTTGAGACGGAGTCTCGCTCTGTCGCCCAGGCTGGAGTGCAGTGGCCAGAGATCTCAGCTCACTACAAGCTCCGCCTCCCGGGTTTACGCCATTCTCCTGCCTCAGCCTCCCGAGTAGCTGAGACTACAGGCGCCCGCCACCTCGCCCGGCTGGTTTTTTGTACTTTTTAGTAGAGACGGAGTTTCACCAGGTTAGCCAGGATGGTCTCGATCTCCTGACCTCGTGATCCGCCCGTCTCGGCCTCCCAAAGTGCTGGGATTACAGGCTTGAGCCACCGCGCCCGGCCTGCTTGGAATAAATCTTTACTGGCCTGGTGCAGTGGCTCATGCCTGTAATCCCAGCACTTTGAGAGGCCGAGGTGGGCAGATCACCTGAAGTCGGGAGTTCGAGACCAGCCTGACCAACATGGAGAAACCTCGTCTCTACTAAAAATACAAAATTAGCTGGGCGTGGTGGTGCATGCCTGTAATCCCAGGTACTCAGGGGGCTGAAGCAGGAGAATCGCTTGAACCCGGGAGGTGGAGGTTACAGTAAGCCGAGATCGTGCTATTGCACTCCAGCCTGGGCAACAAGAGCGAAACTCCTCAAAAAAAAAAAAAAAAAATCTTTGCTGTGGGTGCAAATGGCATTCCCAATGTGGATGCAGAAGTTGCAGCCCCATAATCCAAAAAGTTCACTCCCAGAGACAGCCTAAGAAAGCAAAGACCTTCCTTGTCACAGGCAGTTAAGCATAGTGTTTGTGAAAATGAAATCTTGGTTTGCCAAGGAATGTGGGACAGCTCTAGTCATCTAGTCATAAACCTGCTAATCTGCTCATCTGTGACAGCAGTTGTCCTCTCTCTGGGCAGGCATTAATTGGAGGGGACTTTCCCAGCACTAACCAAGCAATGGAGGTTGAGAAGTCATAGACCCCTTATAGACTGGGACCTCTTATTAAGACAAACACCTCGAGAGCTGGCAAGGCCACACGGAGGGAATGCTGCTTGTCACTTCATGTCTCAGGCTCCCAGCCTGTTAGACTGCCTGCCTGATGCAAGCCAGCACTTGCACCCCTGGCTGGCAGAGACCAGAGAGAATACCTCACTGTCACAAAAGCCATCAAGACACAAAACAAGACAAAAGGAGACCCTCATTCCATGATTCTCCTCCTTATGACAAAGGACACAAAAGATAGAGGCAAAAAACAAACAAAAAATGACTATCCCTGGGAGGGAAGGGATCAGAAACAAGCACTAGACCAATAAACAAAACAAAAAACCCAGACCCTAGTGTGCCACACAAGAACAAACAAATGTTTTATCTTGCTAATCTAAATTCAGAAAGGGGAAAAACAGGCCAGGCGCAGTGGCTCACGCCTATAACCCCAACACTTTGGGAGGCCAAGGCGGGCGGATCATTTGGGGCCAGGAGTTTTAGACCAGGCTGGCCAACATGGCAAAACCCTGTCTCTACTAAAAAAATTAGCCGGATGTTGTGGCGGGCACCTGTAATCCCAGCTACCTGAGGCTGAGACATGAGAATCACCTGAACCCAGGAGGTGGCGGTTGCAGTGAGCCAAGATCGTGCCACTGCACTCTAGCCTGGGCGACAGAGTGAGACTCGATCTCAAAAAATAAAATAAAATATAACATAAATAAATAAAGAGAAGAAACAAAACCAAAGAGACATTTACCATTCTCACTTTGACCATATCCTGCAGGCAGAGATCTAGGAGCCTAACATGCTAAGAATCTTACCTGGAATCCTACATTGTGGAGTATTGGAGCTAGCAGGTCCCAGACAGTAAGGTCCCTTTGTAACAGAGCCTATATTACTAAAAAAGAAACAACAACAACAACAACAAACGAGGTATTCTTTTTTTTTTTTTTTTTGAGAAGGGGTCTGGCTCTGTCTCTCAGGCTGGAGTGCAGTGGTGTGATCTTAGCTCATTGCAACCTCTGCCTCCCAGGCTCAAGTGATCCTCCCACCTCAACCTCCCAAGTAGCTGAGACTACAGGAATGCACCAGTACACCTGGCTAAATTTTTTCTTTTCTTTTTTTTTTTTTTGAGAAGAAGTCTTGCTCTGTTGCCCAGGCTGGAGTGTAGTGGCATGATCTCGGCTCACTGCAACCTCCGCCTCCTGGGTTTAAGCAATTCTCCTGCCTCAGCCTCCCGAGTAGCTAGGATTATTGGCGCCCGCCACCATGCCCAGCTAATTTCTGTATTTTTAGAAGAGATGGGATTTCACCATGTTGGTCTTGAACTCCTAACCTCGTGATCTGCCCACCTTGGCCTCTCAAAGTGCTGTGATTACAGGCATGAACCACCACGCCCAGCCACTAATTTATTTATTTATTTATTTGGTAGAGATAGGGTTTCTCCATGTTGCCCAGGCTGGTCTCAAACTCTTCGGTTCAAGCGATCCACCAGCCTCAGCCTCCCAAAGTGCTGGGATTATAGATATGAACCACTGCTATTTTCCTTTTTCTGTGTCCTTTTCCTCTTCCAATGGATAATTGCTTATACATAGTCATTTTGGTAGAAGTTAGTCACTAATAATTGATTAACTTCATACCCTGACCCTGGGGGGTTGCCCACAAGACTAATGAATTTTTTTTTTTTTTTTCCCAAAGAACGATGGTCTCTAGGTCATGCAGACCTCCTTGATGGCATCCAGAAAGTTTGATCGACCTAGGGCTGTTAGCAGCTTTGATCACTGGGGAATCTCACCGCCCACAACCCACCTTACTCATAAAAGCCCCAGTTATGTCCAAAGGCAGGTCGGATTTGAAAGTTTGTCTCTCCCGGTCGGGCGCAGTGGCTCACGCCTGTAATCCCATAACTTTGGGAGGCCGAGGCGTGTGGATTACCTGAGGTCAGGAGTTCGAGACCAGCCTGGCCAATATGGCGAAACCCTGTCTCTACTAAAAATACCAAAATTAGCCAGGTGTGGTGGCGGGTGCCTGTAGTCCCAGCTACTGGGGAGGCTGAGACAGGAGAATCACTTGAACCTGGGAGGCGGAGGTTGCAGCGAACCGAGATCGCACCACTGCACTCCAGCCTGGGCGATAAAGTGAGACTCTGTATGTCTTTCTTTTTTTTTTTTTTTTTGAGACGGAGTCTCGCTCTGTCACCCAGGCTGGAGTACAGTGGTGTGATCTCGGCTCACTGTAAGCTCCGCCTCCCAGGTTCACACCATTCTCCTGCCTCAGCCTCCTGAGTAGCGGGGACTACAGGCGCCCGCCACCTTGCCCAGCTAATTTTTGGTATTTTTTAGTAGAGATGGGGTTTCACCGTGTGAGCCAGGGTGGTCTCGATCTCCTGACCTCGTGATCTGCCCACCTCGGCCTCCCAAAGTGCTGGGATTACAGGCGTGAGCCACCGCGCCCAGAGACTCTGTTTCAAAAAAGAGAAAGTTTGTCTCTCCCATGCTCACAGGTTGGCCAAATCAAATCAACCATTTTCTGTTCCAAAGCACTGATGTGTCACTGTTTGGCTTCCTGCACATCCGGTACTCAAACTGAGCTTTTGGGGTTCTACAAGTATAGGAGAGAAAAAAATATTGCTTCTTGGTACCCTTCTAAGTTCTTTGGCAGGTCTATGAATTAAATTGACATAGACAGATTTACAAGAGAAAAACATTTTTAATTTCATGTGTATGCACAGGAGTCCCACAAAAATATAAGACTCCAAGAAACAGCCCGAAAATTAAAGCTTATGTACTCTCCTGAGCTACAGAATAGGGAATTGGGGCTTCTAGAGGTGATGGAGACATAGGATGGTGAGGGGAGGAAATGGGTGGTAAAAATAAAGGGTGCCTTGTTATGCAGATACAAGCCTCTCAGGTGACAACAATTGTCTGGAGTAAATCTCTTCCTGATATAGATGCCCTCTCTAATGAAAATTTCCTTGTTAGATGTAGATTTCCTTGATAAAAGAACAGAGCAACTCCCATGTCTGCAGTTTCTCAAAATAACCAGCTTGAAATAATCAATATCCCAAAGAGATATATTTTGGGGTGGCATAGTCTCACCCCAATAGTGCAAATTAACAGCTTGTCTTCAGAGGTATGGGATAAAGACAAGACTAGAAATCATCCCTTTGCCCACCCCAAGACCAACGCATGTTTGACTTCTTCCTGGCAGTTCTGTTTTGGAGTGGTGTGTCCTGAGTCCCTAAAGCACCTACTAAAAGGGTCTTTATCCAGAAATCTACGTGGCTTCATCTCTGACCTCCTTCAAATCTTTGCTCAAATATTACTCAACCATCCTATTTAAATGTACACTCCTTCCACCCCACCTGCAGCTGCCCTGCCATCCTTTCCTCTACTTTCTTTACCTCTCTGCTAAATCACTGTCAGACATGCTATATATTTTACTTCCTTATCTTGTTGGTTATCTGCCTCCCTTGCTAAACCTAAGATCTACCAGGTACAGTGACTCACTCCTGTAATCCCAGCACTTTGGGAGACCAAGGCGGGTGGATCACCTGAGGTCAGGAGTTTGAGACACCAGCTGGGCCAACATGGAAACTCCGTCTCTACTAAAAATGCAAAAAATTAGCCAGCCATGGTGGTGGGCGCCTGTAATCCCAGCTACTCAGGAGGCTGAGGCAGAAGAATCGCTTGAACCTGGGAGGCAGAGGTTGCATTGTGCTGAGATCATGCCACTGCACTCCAGCCTGGGCGACAGAGAGAAACTCCGTCTCAAATAAATAAATAAATAAATAAATAAATAAATAAATAAAATAAAACGTAAGTTCTGTGAGAGAAGGGACTTGAGAATAGGAACTATTTTGTCTGTTGTCGTGGCCCAGTTCTTGGCAATAAATACTTATTTAAAATGTTGTAAGAAATGTGAAAGGAAAAGAGACCCCAAACTCACAAAGGGGAAAGTTAAGCTTGGGAACTGAGTCACACAAAAACTGCCTTATTTTGGTTCCTAAACAGACAGCTACAGCAATGGAAGGCCTCATATTTTCCAGGTGACCTTTCTCACAAATTACTCAGGAGGAATTCCTTGTGGGCTCCAAAGTCCTCACCCTAAGGCCAAGTTCTGTTGAATCTCACCCTAATAGTGTAAATTAACAGCTTGTCTTCACAGGTATGGGATAAAGACAAGACTAGAAATCATCCCTTTGCCCACCCCAAGACCAACGCATGTTTGACTTCTTCCTCTACTCTGTGTTCGCTTTATCTTACATAAAATGCAGATTTACTGAGCCAAGGTGAAGGCGTAATGGACTGTTTTCCCTCCTGCGGCTCTTTCCCCTTTAAGTATGGAAATCCTGAAACTGTCTTTGGAAAAAGGACAGGCCACAGAACCTCCTGTAATTTTTGTCTCTTTTTCCCAGGCTCATCCTCAACCTTGGCAAAATAAACCACTAAGTTGACGGAGATCTGTCTCACACACTTTTTTTGGGTTTATGGAACAGATAAATGAAGGTTCTGTGGCAGGATCCAAACCCGGGTTTGCTTGCCCCACAATCTGTGCAGCTGGGGCACACTCCTAGGATGTGTGTGAGAACCCCTGGGCTGCACAGACAGCTGGAGAGAGTCTCGAGGGGAGGAACGACAGGCCCTGATGGCTCCCTCTAAGAACTACCAAAGTCCCATACTCCGTGGGCAACCGTGGAGGCCCCACCAAGCACTGGCCCACATCTGTGGTTGCTGTGACCTTGGCTAAGTCACATCTCGCTCCTCCCAGCCTCAGTTTCCATAGCTGTGGGATCTTCCAGCGGTGAGATCCTTGGACCCTGGGATGAGGCCCAAAAATACTCCTACCCCACCGCTGCCTCTTGTAAACAGAGTGAGGGATTCCTGGGGCCTGGGATGGTGAGGCAGGTAAAGGAAACTGGCTATTGTGTCTGGGAACAATGGGGAACTCCAGAGGGGTTTGGGCAGTGAGGTGGGGGAGGCGCAGTGGCTGGCTCCAAGGAATGGATCTAGTCTTAGTTTACTCTGTAACCCCCAACCTCTCCTGGGATTAACTGCCCTCTCCACCACCTTCTCATCCTCCATTAGCTCCACCCCACCTCCCTTGGCCTGCCCCAGACATTTTCTCCAAGGCAGGAACACTAAATCTGTTGTGGATTTCCTCAGCATTCCTGGAAAAATAACCATCCTCGTCAGCAACAAAGCTGCCAGGGAGTGGTTTCTTCCAGTTCCCAGTTTAGCCTTGTGTCATGGATCCTTCCTGTACTTCCCAGACCTCTGCCTCCCATGCTCTGCAGGCAACTTTGAGGAAACTGACCAAATCTCGTGTTTCCTTAAGGTCAATTAAAAAAAAAAAAAAAAAGAGTATCTGGATACCAACTTGTGAAGGTGAGGACTGTGGGCTAGCACTAAGTGGCCCCTGGGGTCTGCCTTCGTGGTCCACTCCCCAGATGCCCAGGGCCATCCAGAAACATTCTGGATGATGCCCATACACAGGCTTCAGTTAATCGAGCCAGACATGACAACATACATTGCGTGCCGACTGTGTGAAGGCCCATGCAAGGCTCTGGGACAGTGGTGAAGAGGACAGACACACCAAGAGCCACCAGACTGACAGACAGCAGACGGGGAAAACAGGAATGGTAGCAAGAGTTGCACTAGAGTCGGGTCTGGCACCGAGAGTCCTCCTCTTCCCACCCCTTTCTGCATGTCTCCACCCAGGCGCTCAAGAGCATGCTGCCAAAGGCCACTGACTCCGCATGACTTGCATTAAAAACACGTGTCTGAGTCCCAGCTCGTGAAGTTGGCTGGAGGTGCTTCTGAGTTGGTCGCTGTGGAACCACATACTGGCTCTGGGACCCTCTCTCAGGGCCCCTCTGGATGCCAGAGCAGTCTGTATATTGCACAGCAGGGGTTGAGAGTGGCACCTTCCGGAGCTGTGCTATGGGATGGCCCTCCTCCCTAAAATGGGACTTATAATAATACCTACAGCTGACCAGATAAAGAGATGAGGAGAATGTGAGGCTCAGAGTCTGGCTACTAGGAAGGTGTCTCATAAATATTAGTTTCCTTCCTTTCACCCTTATGTCAGAGGCCAGTGGAGAACTGGCTGCTCCTTGGAGGCCTGATACAAGGCAACCTGCTGCTCATGGGCAGCACTTAGATCAGAGGCTAGAGCTCTGTTAATGCTTGAAGAATCAAGGGAGGCCTGCAGAGGCTGTGGCCCCTCACTCCGTCATGTTCCACTGGCCTGTTTTCCTCTCTGGGAAATCAGCACTGGTGTGGGGCCCTTCCCATTTGTAGGAGGTTGAGGACAGCTCTGATGCCTAAACAAGGAGTTCTGACAAGGAGCCAGGGAGGCCTTATCATGGGCAGGGAGTGTCAAGGGTTGATGTTGCCAAGGAGAAGGTGGGGAGACCTTAGGGCCAGGAACCACAGCCAGCCAGGTATAGGCAGTGTGGGAGGGGAAAGGGCAGAGTTCTAGCCCAGGAAGTGGGAGCTCAGCCCTGTCATTATCACAGTGCCTTTCTGCCTGGGACAACAGACCAGAAACCATCTACCTGAGTGAGGAGCTAGGGCCTAAATGTGACCACTGAAAGAGGAGGTGATGCACTTTGGAGAGATGGTCCCTTATCCATGACCATCATTCCTCTGCCTACCAATCCCAGGCAATGATAGACCTATGCACAGGCGACCGGGCAGTGGGGCACACACTGGGTATGCCTGTAAGACATGAGCAAAATGGGCCAGGGAGAGTGACAGGTGGGACTTCCCAATCCACAAGAACAGTTGTTCTGGCCAGGGAGGAGGAGGTGGTCCAGGAGAAGAGCTTGTGTAGAATGCAGCCATTGTCCCCACTGAAACAGCTGTTGCCCACTGCCCCCCACCCCTCACTCAGCTGACAGGACCCTGAGGGTGGGAGGCGGGGGCCCTGCCCTCTCTGGCAAGGCCTCAGAGGGAACAGTCAGCTGTTGAGGCAGAAGACAGCTGTTCCCTGGACAGTGAGAGGGATGAGGGTGGACAGAGGACCTTCAGGAGAAGGTAAGGAAGGACATGCCTAGCATATCTGATGTGGGGAGGGAGAGCAGAAAAAACCACAAAGCCCGAGGGAAAAAAATCTAATAAAGACTGGGCAGCTGGATAGCTCCCGCCTGTAATCCCAGCACTTCGGGAGGCTGAGGCAGGTGGATCACCTGAGGTCAGGAGCTTGAGACCAGCCTGACCAACAAGGTGAAACACCATCTCTACTAAAAATATAAAAATTAGCCAGGTGTGGTGGCAGCCGCCTGTAGTCCCAGCTACCCGGGAGGCTGAGACAGGAGAATTGCTTGAACCTGGGAGGCAGAGGTTGCAGTGAGCCCAGATCGCGCCACTGCACTCCAACCTGGATGACAGAGCGAGACTCTGTCTAAAAAAAAAAAAAAAAAAAACTGGGCAAGACCCCAGTGGAGAAACAGACTTTTTACAGAGAAACCAAAAAAGAAGACCTAAATATTTGAATATTTGAATGAATGAAGCAAGGTAATGATCAGTAAAGTATCATGTTATAATTTTTGTTTTAAAGAGGAAGGTTCTTCCTCTGTCTCCCAGGCCTGGAGTGCAGTGGCACAATCATAGCTCACTGTAGCCTTGACCTCCTAAGTTCAAGCAATCCTCCCACATCAAGCTCCTGAGTAACCAGGACTACAGGAACAGGCTACCGTGAGCCACTGTGCCTGGCTATAATTGTTATAAAGATGTTAGTTCTGACCAGGCACGGTGTCTCATGCCTGTAATCCCAACACTTCAGCAGGTCAAGACGCTTGGATTGCTTGAGCCCAGGAGTTTGAGACCAGCCTGGGTAACATGGCAAAACCCAGTCTCTACCAAAAAATACAAAAATTAGCCAGGCATGATGGTGCATGCCTACAGTCTCAGCTACTTGGGAGGCTGAGGTGGGAGGATGGCTTGAGCCCGGGAAATTGAGGCTGCAGTGAACAGTGATCATGCCACTGGACTCCAGCCTGGGTGGCAGAGAGAGAACATGTCTCAAAAAAATAAATAAATAAATAAAAATAAAATAAAATAAATTAGTTCTCCCCCAAATTAATCTAGAAATTCAATGCAACTCTGACCAAGAATCAACCAATCTGTGTTTTTTGTCTTTCTTTCTGGAAACTGATTATAAAATGTATATGGGAGTCTCAAAAAATAAATAAATAAAATTTATATGGGGAAAAAAAGATCAGGAATAACCAAGTTAATGCTGGAGAAGAAAAAGAAGAGGGGGCCAGGCATGGGGGCTCACACTTCTAATTCCAGCACTTTGGAAGGCCACGGCAGGCAGTTCATTTGAGGCGAGGAGTTCGAGATCAGCCTGGGCAACATGATGAAACTGTCTCTACTAAAAATACAAAAGAAAATTAGGGGGCACGGTGGCACGCACCTGTAGTCCCAGTTACTCGGGAGGCTGAGGTGGGAGGATCACCTGAGCCTGGGAAGTCAAGGCTGTTAGGGAACCATGATAGCACCACTGTACTCCAGCCTGGGCAACAGAAGTGAGATCCTGTCTCTAAAATATACAATGAAAGAAAGGTAACAAAAATAAGAGGGCACTAGCCCTACGGATACCAATCTGGCTAATCTGGTAATATGGGAATGAAAACAGTGTGGCAAAATGCAAGAACAGACACAGTGACTAAGAAACAGAATAGAGAGATTAGAAACAGATCCAAGAACATGTAGGGGAGAGGGGGAATTGCTGGTCAGTGGAGAAGGGACATAAATGGTCATCCCTAAAGGGAAAAATAAGATTTGATCCTCTGGCACATCAATTACAAAAATAAATTCTGGGCCGGGCGTGGTTACTGATGCCTGTAATCCCAGTATGTCTGGAGGCCAAGGAGGGCGGATCACTTGAGGTCAGGAGTTTGAGACCAGCTTGACTAACGTGGTGAAACCCTGTCTCTCCTAAAAATACAAAAACTAGCTGAGCATGGTGGTAAACGCCTGTAATCCAGCCTGGGCCACAGACTAAAACTCTGTCTTAAAAAAAAAAAATTTCTGGTGGCATTAGAGATCTAAATGTATAAAGTCAAACTATAAAATATAGGCACTGGTGCCTATAATCCCAGCTACTGGGGAGGCCGAGGTGGGAGAATTGCTTGAACCTGGGAGGCGGAGGTTGCAGTGAGCTGAGATCGCGCCACTGCGCTCCAGCCTGGGCGACAGAGCAAGACTCTCAAAAAAATAAATAAGTAAATAAATTAAATTAAATATAGGCACAGATCTTTAGGAATTTGGGATAGGCCGGGCACAGCGGCTCACACCTTTAATCCTAGCACTTTGGGAGGCCGAGGCAGGTGGATCATGAGGTCAGAAGATCGAGACCATCCTGGCTAACACAGTGAAACCCCGTCTCTACTAAAAATACAAAAAAAATTAGCCAGGCGTGGTGGTGGGCGCCTGTAGTCTCAGTTACTCGGGAGGCTGAGGCAGGAGAATGGCGTGAACCTGGGAGGCGGAGGTTGCAGTGAGCCGCAATGAGCCGAGTTCACGCCACTGCACTTGAGCCTGGGTGACAGAGCGAGACTCCGTCTCAAAACAAAAGGGAATTTGGGATAGTAGAGAATTATGTGTTGTATAAAACAAATTTTACAAACTTTTTGTTATGGTAATTTTTAAAATTATGAGAATAATATAATAAACTCCTATGCATGAGCCACCTAGCTTCAATAGTAAGTTGAAAACTTTTGGTACTACAAGAGATACTACAAAGTGAAAAGACGATCCCCCACAGGCTGGAAGGAGATATCTGCAGTCCATATAATTGAAAAAGATTTAGTATCAATTACAAGTAACATGCTTTCATAATCCATAGGGCCAGCAGTGGTAGTTCACACCTTAATCCCAGCATTTTGGGAGGCTGATGCAGGAGGATCACTTGATCCCAGGAGTTCAAGGCCAAAATGGGCAACATAGTCAGGCCCTGTCTTTATTAAAACATAATAGAATCAGTAAGAAAATGACAGGAAAAGAAACAAAGGATCAGAGGTGGCAATTTCCTGAAACATGAGTAAGTAATCCATAACTGTGAAAAGCTAGTTATCCCTGCCAGCAAATGGAGAACTGCAAACTATACCCAGAAAGAGTTACCACATCATGCTCCTGAGACGTGGCAAGTCATAGGGTACTGGAAGGAGAGGTGGTGGTGTTTTGTTGTTTGTTTTTTTGAGACGGAGTCTCAATCTGTCCCCTAGGCTGGAGTGCAGTGGTACGATCTCAGCTCACTGCAACCTCCGCCTCCTGGGTTCAAGCGATTCTTCTGCCTCAGCCTCCGGAGTAGCTGGGACTACAGGCATCTGCCACCACACCCAGCTAATTTTTGTAGTTTTAGTAGAGATGGGGTTTCACCATGTTGGTCAGACTGGTCTCGAACTCCTGACCTCAAATGATCTGCCTGCCTTGGCCCCCCAAAGTGCTGGAATTACAGACATGAGCCACTGTGACTGGCCTGTTCATTTGTTTTTGAGATGAAGGCTCACTCTGTCCCCCAGGCTGGAGTACAGTAGCTCGATCTCGGCTCACTGCACCCTCTGTTTCCTGGGTTCAAGTGATTCTCCTGCCTCAGCCTCTGGAGTAACTGGGATTACTGGCTAATTTTTGTATTTTTAGTAGAGACGGGGTTTTGCCATGTTGGCCAGGCTGGTCTTGAACTCCTGACCTCAGGTCATTTGCTTGCCTCGGCCTCCCAACATGCTGGGGTTACAGGCATGAGCCACCATGCCCAGCCTGTTTGTTTGTTTTGAGACAGAGTTTCACTCTTGTTGCCCAGGTTGGAGTGCAACGGCACCATCTCAGCTCACTGCAACCTCCGCCTCCCAGGTTCAAGCGATTCTCCTGCCTCAGCCTCCTGAGCAGTTGGGATTACAGGCGTGCCACCACATCCGGCTAATTTTGCATTTTTAGTAGAGATAGGGTTTCTTCATGTTGGTCAGTCTGGTCTCGAACTCCCGACCTCAAATGATCCATCCACCTCAGCCTCCCAAAGTGTTGGGATTACAGGCATGAACCACCGTGCCCGTCCTGTTTGTTTGTTTTGAGACCGAGCCTCACTCTGTAGCCCAGGCTGGAGTGCAGTGACACAAACTCCACCTCCCAGGTGCAAGTGTTTCTCGTGCCTCAGTCTTCTGAGTAACTGGGATTACAGGCATGCACCACCATGCCCAGCTAATTTTTGTAATTTTAATAGAGATGGGCTTTCACCCTGTTGGCCAGGCTGGCCTCAAACTCCTGACCTCAGGTGATCCGCCAGCCTCTGCCTCCCAAAGTGCTGGCATTACAGGTGTGAGTCACTGCTCCTGGCCTGGAGAAAGAGTTTATAACACAATCATTTCAGAGGGCAATTTGGCAATATCTGATAAACCTGGAATTGCATGTTTATTATTTCCCTGGAACCCAGCAATTCTAAGCTGTAGGGGTGGCTCTAGAGAAACTCCCGTAGATGTGATGCGGAGACATGTACAAGGATGTCCAGGCTGGGAGTGATGGCTCTCGCCAGCACTCTGGGAGGCCGAGGCAGGAGGGTCATTTGAGGTCAGGAGTTTGCGACTAGCCTGGCCAACATAGTGAAACCCTGTCTCTACTAAAAATACTAAAATTAGGTGGATGTGGTGGCAGGTGCCCATAATTCCAGCTACTCGGGAGGCTGAGGCAGGGGAATTGCTTGAACCTGGGAGGCAGAGGTTGCAGTGAGCTGAGGTCATGCCACTGCACTCCAGCCTGGGCAACAGAGTGAGACTCTGTCTCAAAAAAGAAAAAAACAAACAAACAAACAAAAAGAAGTTATCCATTCATGTTCTTTATAATAACAAAAAAAGTAGAAACAACTTAAATGTCCATGAATAGGAGAGCAGAAAAGTAAATTTAGATGTATTCATAAAACAGAATACTATACAGCAGATAAAATGAAAGTACTATCTCATGTATCAAAGGGGATAAGTATCAAAAACATGATACATGATGTGAGTAAAATAAAACCAAATGGCAAAATGATATGGGCCAAATTACATCATATTTGTAAGAATTTATGATACATGAGCAATAATATCTATTTTTGTGGGTGCATATCCATTTAGTAAAAGTAGAAACATAGCCAGGTGTAGTAGCTCACGCCTGTAATCCCAGCATTTTGGGAGGCTGAGGATCACTTGAGCCCAGAAAGTTGAGGCTGTAGTGAGCCACAGTCATGCCATTGCACTTCAGTCTGGGTGACAGAGCGAGACCCTGTCTCTCACACACATTAAAAAAAAAAAAAAAGAAAAAAAAATTACAGCATAGACGGGAAAGACAACTTCAGGAGAGTGGCTCCTTCTCAGGGAGAAGGGGCAGAGATGGCGATGTTCCACAGGGAGAGGAGGGGACTATAGCTGTTTCAGTAATGTGTTATTCCTTCAAAAATAAAGAAAGTGACCGGGCGTGGTAGCTCGTGCCTGTAATCCCAGCACTTTGGGAGGCAGAGGTGGGCGGACCACTGGAGGTCAAGGGTTGGAGACCAGCCTGGCCAATGTGGCAAATCCCCATCTCTACTAAAATTACAAAAATTAGCTGGGCTTGGTGGTGCACACCTGTAATCCCAGCTACTTGGGAGGCTGAGGCAGGAGAATCGCTTAAACCCGGGAGATGAAGGCTGCAGTGAGCCGAACTCCCGCCACTACCCTCCAGCCTAAAAAAAAGAATTTGATAAGGAAAAGCAAAAATGGGCCAGGCACAGTGGCTTACGCCTGTAATACCAGCACTTTGGGAGGCGGGGGCGGGCGGATCACCTGAGGTCAGGAGTTCAAGACCAGGCTGACCAAGGTGGTGAAACCCCGTCTCTACTAAAAATATAAAAATCAGCCAGGCACTGGTGATGGTGGTGGCGAGCACCTGTAATCCCAGCTACTTGGGAGGCTGAGGTAGGAGAATCGCTGGAACATGGGAGGTGGAGGTTCCAGTGAGCCGAGATCACACCATTGCACTCCAGCCTGGGCAACAGGAGCAAAACTTTGTCTCAAAAAAAAAGAAAGAAAAGAGAAAGAAAAAGAAAAAAAAATGTCCAGTACAAAAATGGACAAGGACAAGAGGCTCAGGCAGGAGGATCACTTGAGCCCAGGCATTCCAGGCTGTAGTGCCTGATGATCCCACCTGTAAATAGCAGCCACTCCAGCCTGGCCAACATAGTGAGAACTTTAAAAAAAATGTGTGTGTGTGTGTGTGTGTGTGTATATATATAATATATAACTATATATTCTTTGGGAACATATATAACATACACATAACATATATGTTATATATGTTACATATATTTTATATTTGTGTATATATTACATATATGTTATATATGAAATATATTACGCTATATTAAAAATGTTATATATTATAATATACTATACATTATATATTATAACATATAACATATGTTATATATGTTATATATAAGATATATAGTATAAAATAGATTTGTTATATATGTTGTTATTTATATGTTGTATATGACATATAACATGATATATATAATATATATTTCATATATAACATATATGTTATATGTACAAGTATAGCTTATATATGTTACATATATTGTATATTATATATGCAACATATATATTATATGTAACATATATAATACATGTAACATATATTATATATTATATATGTAACATATATGTAACATATATTATATGTATAACATATATTATATATTATATATGTTCCCAAAGAATATAGAGATAGTTCATAGAAAATAAAATGCAAGCAAAAGCAAAAAATGAAGAGTTGCTCAATCTCATTTGCCATAAGAGAAACGCAAATTATGGCTATGCTGAGATACCATTTTTCTTCTACCAGATTAGAAATATGTAAAAAGTTGCCCACACACGGTGTTTATGAGTCTGTAGGGGAAAACGGCAGTCTCTTATCCTGCTTGTGGGAGTACAAATTAGTATTACCCTTACAGAGGGGAATTTCCTTTTTTTCAGAATTACTGATATACATATTCTTTAGCCCAATAATCCTACATTTAGAAATTTATTGTATAAAAATATTTTACTGGGATAAAATGACATATGTATAGTGTTATTTATTGCAGCATTATTTATAATAATGAAAGATTGGAAAAAACTGTCAACAAAGAACTGCTAAATAGTGAGACTTTAATCCAGTGCAGTACTATGCAGTTATTAAAAAAATAAGGAAGCTCTCAGCCAGGCACGGTTGCTTATGCCTGTAATCCTAGCACTTTGGGAGGCTGAGGCGGGCAGATCACTTGAGGTCAGGAGTTCAAAACCAGCCTGGCCAACATGGTGAAACCTCGTCTCAAAAAAAAAAAAAAAATTGGCTGGGCACGGTGGCGGGTGCCTGTAATCCCAGCTACCTGGGAGGCTGAGGCACGAGAATTGCTTGAACCTGGGAGGTGGAGGTTGCAGTGAACCGAGATGGTGCCATTGCACTCCAGCCTGGGCAACAAGAGCAAAACTCCGACTCAAAAAAAAAAAAAAAAGAAAACTCTCTATATATTAATAGAAAAATATCTCCAAGATATATATTTTAAAATTGCTTTTAAAAATAAGCTAGTTATTGGGCTAGGCACAGTTGCTCATGCCTGTAATCTCAATACTTTGGGAGGCCAAGGCAAGAAGATCACTTGAGCCCAGAGGTTCGAGACCAGCCTGGGCAACATAGTGAGACTGTCTCTACAAAAAATAAAAAAAAATAGCTGGTGTGCACCCATAGTCCCAGCTACATGGGAATGAGGCAGAAAGATCATCTGAGCACAAGAGTTCGAGGCTGCAGTGAGCCATGATTGTACCACTGCACTGCAGCCTGGGCGACAGAGGGAGACCCTGTGCCTAAAATAAGCAAAATACCAACCAACAAACAAAAAAAAAACCAACCACCAAAAACAAAAGAAGCTAATGAGCTCATCCTGCTTTACTTTTTCTTCACTCAGCATCTTCTCAGGCTCTACAGCTGTGGCTGGGTGGCATCTAGTGTGCTGCTTCT
This sequence comes from Theropithecus gelada, assembly GCF_003255815.1. Taxonomy (NCBI): domain Eukaryota; kingdom Metazoa; phylum Chordata; class Mammalia; order Primates; family Cercopithecidae; genus Theropithecus; species Theropithecus gelada. The sequence continues at coordinate 46,568,684 of NC_037671.1, read as the reverse complement.
GTTGCGTGGCATTCCATGGTTTTCAAGCACATTTGGGACCCAGCTTTCTCGAGACCAGAGGATGAAGCTGCGGAGATATTCTGACGGAGGAGAGGAGTGGGGTTGAGGCTGTTTCTCTGACGTAGCCTCATTCTTTGCAGTAAAAGTGGAGGCTGTAGTGAGAGGTCTGGGGGAAATGAGGGCAGTGGGTGTGGAGAATGGTAGTCAGTCATCAGGAGAAGAAATCTAGCTTGCCATGTGGCCTCCATCGAAGTCAACCAGCATGGATCGGGAGGATGCAGGCAGCATGGTTAGTGCCCTTTCCCAGCAAAACCCAGCCACCTGGTTTTATGAGCAGAGGACTAAAAGGGAATAGAAAGTGTGGGGCTGCCTGCCTGTGGTTACAGGTCCCTCAGTGACAGCAAGGACATAGTGGGAATGGCCTCCCAGGGCATTCAGGCTGAGCTGGGATGGAGTTCCAGTGAAGCTGGACGGGAATGGAGCCCGAAGGGACTAGAAGAATGGCGTACCTCATTTTCCAAATTTTAAATAATATTGTAAATAGCCATTGCTAATAATATTTAATGCAGACAAGTGGTAAACACTTACTAATGTCAAGGACTATTGTAAATCTAATATGCATCTTGCTTATTCAACTCTATGTCATAACCCTCATGCTATTTGTGTTATTTAGTTCAATGGCTTGATATTTTATTGTGTGTAACATCTAATGTGTATGTATGTATTTATTTATTTGTGAGACAGTCTCCCTCTGTTGCCCAGGCTGGAATGCAGTGGTTTGATCAGAGCTCACTGCAGCCTTGAACTCCTAGGCTCAAGCGATTTTCCTGCCTCAGCCTCCCGAGTAACTAGGACTGTAAGCATGACCCACCACTCTTGGCTATAATGTGTTCACAACTGAAAATTCGTTTTTAAAATTTTTTTTACTATTATAGATAATATCAAAGTTTTTTTTTTTTAAAGAATGATGTGCCTAAGTGCTTCACTTTCATTATCGCATTATCGCAGTTGTCCATCCAACACCCCTCTGAGATAGGAATTGTCACCTCTAATTGACAGATTCAGAAGGACACTCTGTTAGAAAGGTAAAATCATTTGCCCAAAGACACACAGCTCATGAATCCTCACCTTGAGCCACTGTGCGAAGTGTTGGGAAAAGAAAATAACTTTTATTTGGCGAGGTGGCAGGTGCCTGTAATCCAGCTTCTTGGGAGACTGAGGCCTGAGAATCTCTTGAACCCGGGACGCGGAGGTTGCAGTGAGCTGAGATTGCGCCACTGAACTCCAGCCTGGGCGGCAGAGAAAGACTCTGTCTCAAGAAAATAAAAAATAAAAATAAGGCCGGGCGCGGTGGCTCAAGCCTGTAATCCCAGCACTTTGGGAGGCCGAGACGGGCGGATCACGAGGTCAGGAGATCGAGACCATCCTGGCTAACACGGTGAAACCCCGTCTCTACTAAAAAAATACAAAAAACTAGCCGGGCGTGGTGGCGGTGCCTGTGGTCCCAGCTACTCGGGAGGCTGAGGCAGGAGAATGGCGGGAACCCGGGAGGCGGAGCTTGCAGTGAGCTGAGATCTGGCCACTGCACTCCAGCCTGGGCGAAAGAGCGAGACTCCGTCTCAAAAAAATAAAATAAATAAATAAATAAATAAATAAATAAATAAATAAATAAAATAAAAATAAATAAAATAAAAATAACTTTTATCTGAGGAAGGCAAGTCCTTTTAACTATCAGGCCCAGAGAGACATTAATATGACACACAATTGCACCCTATACCCTGCTCTCCCATTCAAGCTATGTATTCATCTCTTGAAACTGTTTGCTATTGCGACAAGTAGCTATAAATTATCCTAATAATGCAACACCAGACACTATAGCCAATAACTAATCAACGTTATTTCTGAAAACCAGAATTCCTGACAAACAACTTTGTACCATTCCACTCACTGTCCTCCTTTTTTACTTTTCTTTTTTTCTTTTCTTTTTCTTCTTTCTTTTTTCTTTTTTGAGACGGAGTCTCTCACTGTCGCCCTGGCTGGAATGCAATGGCGCAATCTCGGCTCACCACGACCTCCACCTCCCGGGTTCAAGCAATCCTCCTGCCTCAGCTTCCCAAGTAGCTGGGATTACAGGTGCCCGCCACCACACCTGGCTAATTTTTTGTATTTTTACTAGAGACGGGGTTTCGCCATGTTCGGCAGGCCTGACCTCCTGACCTCGTGATCCGCCCGCCTTGGCCTCCCAAAGAGCTGGGATCACAGGCATGAACCACTATGCCCGGCCCTTTTTTACCTTTAAAAATGCATTTTGGGCCAGGCATAGTGGCTCATGCCTTTAATCTCAGCACTTTGGGAGGCTGGGGGGCGGGGGTGGGGCAGATCACTTGAGGTCAGTAGTTTGAGGCTAGCCTGGCCAACATGGTGAAACCCTGTGTCTACTGAAAATACAAAAATTAGCCAGGTGTGGTGGCGGCAGGTGTCTGTAATCCCAGCTACTAGGGAGGCTGAGGCAGGAGGATCACCTGAGCCCAGGAGGCAGAGGTTACCGTAAGCCAAAACTGTGCCACTGCACTCCAGCTGGGTGACAAAGAGAGACCCTGACACACACACACACACACACACACATACCCCAAAACAAAACAAAACAAAAACTTTTTTTTTTTTTTTTTTGAGACAAGGCCTCACTCCGTCACCCAGGCTGTAGTGCAGGGAGTGCAGTGGCATTTCACTGCAGCCTCGACCTCCTGGATTCAAGTCATTCTCCCACTTCAGCTCCCCACGCAGCTGGGACCACAGGTGTGTGCCACCAGTCCTGGCTAACTTTCTTTTCTTTTTTTGAGACAGTCTCACTCTGTCATCCAGGTTGGAGTGCAGTGGTGCTATCTCGGCTCACTGCAACCTCCACTTCCCAGGTTCATGCGATTCTCATGCCTCAGCCTCCTGAGTAGCTGGGACTAGAGGCATGTGCCACCACGCCTGGCTATTTTTTGTATTTTTAGTAGAGATGGGGTTTCACCATGATGGCCAGGCTGGTCTTGAATTTCTGGCCTCAAGTGATCTGCCCATCCCAAGCTTCCAAAGTGCTGGGGTTAGGCCGGGCGCGGTGGCTCAAGCCTGTAATCCCAGCACTTTGGGAGGCCGAGACGGGCGGATCACGAGGTCAGGAGATCGAGACCATCCTGGCTAACACGGTGAAACCCCGTCTCTATTAAGAAATACAAAAAACTAGCCGGGCGAGGTGGCGGGCGCCTGTAGTCCCAGCTACTCGGGAGGCTGAGGCCGGAGAATGGAGTGAACCCGGGAGGCGGAGCTTGCAGTGAGCTGAGATCCGGCCACTGCACTCCAGCCTGGGTGACAGAGCGAGACTCCGTCTCAAAAAAACAAACAAACAAACAAAAAAAAAACAAAAAACAACAACAACAACAAAGTGCTGGGGTTATAGGTGTGAACCACTGTACCCAGCCTAAAAATCCACTTGTAACTGCTGCTAATCGGAATGTATATTCAGAACAATTTGAATCTATTTTCCAGGGTTACAATCCTTAAGTTTGGCCCAAACAAATTCTCTACTCATATGAAGCTTGCTTCATTTTATGTTTACAGAGTGTTCATGAGTAACCAGCTTTGTTACAAACCGGAAGGGATAATCCTGATTTGAGAGTTTTCTGCTTCCTCTCCATCCTGGCTTGAAGTTGGCAGCATCTCACCCTAGGCCATGGAACAAGGGGTGGGGTTAGCATCTTCCTAGGGTCCCCAGAACCAATTGGGACTGCCCAGGACCTCTCAGAGTCTCAAAGGACCTGCTAGGTTTTTGTTTTTAAAAGATAGAGTCTCCCTATATTGCCCAGGGCTGATCTCAAACTCTTCAGCCTCCCAAGTAGCTGGGATTACAAGCATGTGCCACCATGCCCATCATGGACCTGTTAGTTTGAGGCTCCCACTGACCTCTCCTGCTCTCCCTGGGGACTTTTGCTCATCACCCAGAGAAGCTCTGTGGAGAGCAGGTGGTGGCTGCCATCTCTTAGAGAGAGAGGGAGAATGACGAGTGGGAGAAGAGTTTTTCAAGAGGCTCCAAAGAGAGTGTGACCTATTCTTTCAGAGTGGACTGGAGACGGAGAGGAAGCAGGGAGGGCTGGCAGGACAGGAAATGATTCCTTTGAAGGCTGTGCGGGGTGGCGATAATGGAGGGAAGGCGGCTTTATATCCAGGCAGACTAGCTTTAGTCTTTGAAGTCACAAAGAAGACAGGGGCCAGGGCTCGTGCAGAGAATCAGTCACCAGATTAAGGAAGATCAGAATCCCACCTGCTCCACTAAGCACACAGGGGCTGGGTTTAGAGCACGTGGCAGGAAGTTAGCGACCCCAGGAAGCTGCACAGGTACACAGAGACAGGAAGGGTTTAGCTTCGTTAGGGATGACAGATCTCTAATCTAGGGGAAGTTGGGGGCGCTGTCTCTACCTGAGAGGCTGAGAAGCGCATGTGCTTGGGCTCCAGTGTCCCTGCCAGAAACCAGAAGGGGATGCTGTGGAGAGCTCTCAAAGGACAGGGGGAGAAGTACAGTTTAGAGACTGCTGTTAATTGCCTGGATCTTCTCACTACTGCAGGGGGCTGGGGCTGGGGTTGGGGTGTGGGCATCTGAGGCAGAGACCCCGAGGTCAAAAACAGGTGGACCCAGAAATAAGTGTTTCTTCCATGCCTCCTGCAAGAGCAGTAGCTTGACAGGCAACAAATTTCTTTCTTTTTTTAAATTTTCTTTTAAATTCTCAGCAAGGCAAGTTACTTCTATATAGAAGGGTGAGCCTAGATGGAACAATGGGGAGTGCACATTTGGACAAGGGAGGGGAAGGGGTTCTTATTCCTGATGCTGTGTTGTTCCCCTATTGGCTAGGGTTAGACCGCACAGGATAAACTAATTCTGATTGACTAATTTAAAGAGAATGACGGCGTGAGTACTTTGGTAGGAGTCAGGGCAGAGCAGGTAGCAGGCAATTGGAATAAGAGTGGAGTAGGTAATTGAAAAGATTGCTTTATGAAGAAGTTTAAAAGTAGAAGGCAAAGAATTGAACATACTGACATATTAATTCTTTGAAAAGAAATTTAGAACTCATATCTAACAATCCCTCCCCTTGTATTCCTTACAGGTTCCTTTTCAAACTTTTTTTTTTTTTTTTTTTTTTTTTAAACATGTCTTGACTTAGTTGTTTTGCTTGATTTTCTAAAAGAAGAAGCTTCTCTGGATAAGGTGGAGGATAGTTAAGGGAGGTTTTAGTAAGTAAACAGGCAACAAATTTCTAACAATAGTAATAACAATCTGAATCTGAACACCTTTAAGGCAGGAATGAGTTCACCTATTGCCACAGTCCTCAGCCCTCCCAGTCCCACACCAGGAGGGTTTGTTTGTTTGTTTGTTTACTTATTTAATTTGTTTCTGAGACAGAGTCTTGCTCTGTTGCCTAAGCTGGAGTGAAGTGGTATGATCTTGGCTCACTGCAACCTCCATCCCCCGGGTTCAAGCAGTTCTCCTGCCTCAGCCTCCCAAGTAGCTGGGATTATAGGCGCGTGCCACTAAGCCCAGCTAATTTTTGCATTTTTAGCAGAGATGGAGTTTTGCCATGTTGGCCGGGGTGGTCTCCAACTCCTGACCTCAGGTGATCCACCTGCCTCGGCCCCCCAGAGTGCTAGGATTACAGGCGTGAGCCACCGCGCCCGGCAGGTTCGTTCATTTATGTGACCTGTTGGTTGCTGCAGGTGTCAGATTTTTAACATTTGAGGCCCCTGCAGTGCCACCTTTGGGGACCCCAGTTTGAAGCAGCTGATGAGACTCCTGCCAGCTCTGGCTCAGCCCCTCTAGAGGCACTCCACCATAGGGCACACCACACAGTTCTTTACAGGGAGAGACTTGTGTGCTTAGCATCCGGCACTGCCCATAAACACCAACTGTGGCCTCCAGTTACTGTGACAACTGCACATTTCTACATGCTCTCTATCACCTTTGGCTGAGAGCTACCCAATCCTTTGGTCCTGGGGAAGTGACTTCCACCCTTGCCAGTCTTTTCATGGGATAAAAACACAGAGACAGGGAAGCCAATGGCATGTGCTATTTATTAGAATAGTGTCCACAGGTGGGGAGGAAAAGAGAGAGGCTGTGCCAGGATGGGTGGTCAGCAGGGAGGTGTGAGCAGGACAGCAAGCATGGAGCGTAAGAAATGAGCTACAAGTCCCTTCCCTATTCTTGACCTCTCCAGCCAGGGGGATCCTGGGGAAGCATCACCTACTCTTTAGTCAAATATACTCTGAGAGCGAGCGATGGTGGGGGAAAGCCAGCCATCAGAAGCCTGGTTTGGGAAAAAAGAGAAAGGCTCTGAGCTCGGGGAGTGGGCACGGAGGTCCCACTGCTGCAGTAAACATGGCACCTGGGACCTGGGCACTGCCACCTGGAGCCCATTTCATCAGCAGAGACCGGAGAGCTGAGGGCTACAAGAAGCACCGTACCCTCCTGGGCTAGAACCTCACTGCTGCTGGTAGAGATGGCCAGGCTCCTGCAGACCTCTATCCCCACATGGTCATCTGCAGCCACTGTGGAGACAGGAAGCAGATCCCAGGGTAGGAAGAGGTGGGGGCAGGATGCTGGCCAGAGGACAGCAGAGTTGGGCGGGGGTGGGGTTGCGAGGCAGGCAGGCGCAATCCTGCAGATTCCTTCCCACCCCTTTCCAAGTACCTGTTCCAGGTTCAAGCAAATATGGCCAGTATTCTTGGGGTCCATGGTTAGAAAGACTGCTGTGTTACAGAGGAAGCAGGGGAGAGGGGCTGAGTGCTAAGTCAGTGTTCTGAAAGAACCACTCCCAACTAGGTAGGAAGGGGCAACACCAGCTGTTCCTGGCTGTTCCCCACATAAATCCCCTAGCCCAGTGGGGAATTAATGAGAGCAACTCACATAGCCTCACCAGGAGCCAGGCCCAGTTCTGAGTGCCTTCCATAGACTAACTGGTTTAACCTGCACCTCAGTCCTTTGAGGGCAGCACTATTATTATCCACATTCTAAAGAGGAGGGAATGGAGGCACAGAAAGATTAAGTGACTTGCTCAAGTCACAGCTGCCAGCAAGTGGCGGAGCTGGGCTTTGAACCCATTTCACGTGTGCCTTGTAAGGGGGAGGGGCTCTGGAGCAGCACCCATCAGGGTGTATGGGAGAGGGCCCGCAGCCCCTGGCCTAGGCTGGGGTGTGGGTAGATGCCTAACTCACTGAACATGGTCTTTAGCCTCAGGAAACAGCTGATGAAGCTGTCAAAGTCTACGATCAAGTCATCATCTGCATACCTGGCCACCAGGACCTGCGTTACCTTGTTGTTCAGCTTGATGCCTGAGAGACAGAGAAGTGGGGAGGGGAAAAGTCCAGGCCTCTGGATGCTGCCATCCTCTTCCCTGCCCCAAGGCCCGCACCTGACCCTTGGCCACCTGCTTTCTCAATAGCCAACCGCATCTCATAGGAGTTCAAGGTGCCTGAATGGTCCTGGTCACACTCTCTGAAGATGTCCTGAATAGACAGACAGATGTGGTAGGGCCACGTGCATGGCATGGTGGTTGAAATAATGAAATACTGAGGCCGGGTGCAGTGGCTCACGCCTGTAATCCCAGCACTTTGAGAGGCCGAGGCAGGTGGATCATCTGAGGTCAGGAGGTCGAGACCAGCCTGGCCAACATGACGAAACCCCGTCTCTACTAAAGATACAAAAATTAGCTGGGTGTGGTGGTGCATGCCTATAATCCCAGCTAGTCAGGAGGCAGGAGGTGGAGGTTACAGTGAGCAGAGATCGAACCACTGCACTCCAGCCTGGGCGACTGAGTGAGATTCCGTCTCAAAAAAAAAAAAAAGAAAAGAAAAGAAAAATAAATACTTTAGGACAGTCGGCTCACAGCAGTGGCCTAAGACACCATGCCCCAACTCCAACCCTGGCCCACTCCTGATATGCCTATCATCTGGTGACCTAAGGGTTAATGCCAAGCATGGGTTGTCGGAAGCACTGGTGCCCTGCCCGGCGCTCTCTGTGTGCATCCTTCATGACTAGTTGATACCTGAGCTATACTTGTTATAAAATATTTTGACTGGGTAATATGCCACACTCCAACAGACCCTTTTCTAGTGTGTGTGTGTGTTTGTGTGTGTGTGTGTGGTGTTGTGTCTGTATGTGAGTGTGTTTGTGTGTGTGTGAGTGTGGTGTGGGGGTGTGTGTGTGTGGTTAGGGCTCCGGTCCTAGCTTCCCCTCATTAGTTCCATCTCTCCTAAGACCCTCTTTTCCTTACCCCTCGAGGCTGCCCTTTTAGTGCCCTTTACCGTCCATTTCTTGAGTTTTTTCCACAGGATCTTGAACTCTAGAAGCCCCAGCTTGCCAGAGTCATCTTTCTGGAAGGTGGTCAAGGACAGCAGAGAAGGGAGTGGAGAAGGCATCCCAGGGGACAGGGAAGCAGCAGGGCTTCCCGAGGGGACACACAAGCCCTGGGATTCCGGTACTGTAGCAGCCAGAAGAACTGGCATCTTCTGCTACCACAGAGCCTAATCCCCATCAGGGAGGAGGGCATGGCTGGCCTCTGGGCCAGGCTTGTAGGCAGGGGACAGGGCCAAGAGAGCACTGGACAGGAGGATACATCCATGAGGTTGATCATGCAGCGGCAAGCATCCAGGCCAAAGCCCTTGGTCTTGAAGCTTTTGACTGTGAGGAAGGGAGGGGGTAGAAAGGAGAGACAGGGTAAATGAGGTATCGTGGGGGGCACTGGGAGTGATCAAGAGGGGCACAAAATATGGGGGAGGGGTCGCGTGCAGCAGGAGTGGAAGACTCACATTTGATGGTCATCCTGTTGAGCAGCCTCTGGAGCTCGTGTGCCCCTATCTCCTTGCCCTAGGAAGGGGGACAGTGAACCCCACTTGGGTCCCTCCAGCCCCTCATCCCCCTCCCGTCAGCCCTCCGCCTGTGGCCTGCTCACCTCTCCTGCCACTATCTTAAACAAATGTAGGAAGTCCTGGTCCATGTCATCCTCAGAGACCTTTTCCTGGGGGCAAGGGAGCGGGAAAGGGACCTGGTCAGAAAACTTCCTTCACAGGCCTGGGAGCTTCCTTCCAACCCCCAGCCCTACAGCCTCCCCTCACCTCTTGGAGTTGCTCAGCATAGTTGACTTCATCCAATTCCCTGGGCAAAATCATTGAAAGCTCAAGAGTTACCGGGGAAGGGAGATGGGGATTTCAGCAGGGTGCTCTGGGGGTCATGTCATGTCTTTGAAGCAATATAGGGCAGCTCCATGGAAATCTGGGTTCTAGTTCTAGGTCTGGTTCTGCCACTAACTGGGACTTCACCTTTCCATGCCTCAGTTTCCCTGACTGTAAAACAGGGACAAAGTGAGGGAGGACCTGACAGCAGCTCCCTGAGCTTGATATCCTGCAGCTCTTGGGTGGCAGGCCTTGGAGCAGTGAGGTGCAGTCCCTTACCATGACTCGCTGTGCTTCTCGGTGAAGACACGAAGTAGGAAGTCGGCATCTCTGTGTGGCTCAAAGGTGGAGGGAATAATGATATACTCCCCCGGAGGCAGCCGGAGTTGGCTGCTCACCTCCCGTGAGTTGGCGAAGATCTCTGAGAAGCCATGGTCCTGATACTTCACGAAGAATTCCTTCTTCAAGGGGACATCCTGGATGTTCTGAAACTATATGCACTCTGGAGGTGGGTACAGGACTGGCACGGGAGGTTAGGGAGGGAGGGCCCCCCAAGGTGAACAGCCTGGCCGGGCAGGGTTGGAGGTAGGTGCCACCACCAACTGACCTGGCCTGGACACCACCTAAGTGGTCCGCAACTCCAATAGGGTCTCTTCCTTTCCCGACCCCTACCAGTCCCCAAGAGGGCTGGAATCCTAACCCAGTGACCCCCAGAGCCTCTCGCCAAATTCCACCCTTTGCCAATCCACTTGCAGCCAGGGGTGGGGTGGGTGTGTGTCCAGGAACAAGCCCCACATCTTTATCTTCTGTACCTCCTTTGGGACCTGGGAAGGGAAGAAAGAGGAGAGTCAGATCTCTAGGGTGGTAAAGGGCCTCAGGCCTTCAGAAGCCAAACGGGATGTGTATAGTGTGTGTCTGTGTCTGTGTGTGTGTGTTTTTGGAGGGGTATTAAGAGCCCTGGGACACGGGTGGTGGAGTGGGGCACGGGCTCTGACAGTTCAAAGGTCCTGGCATTAACAATCCCTCTGCTGGCCGGGCGCGGTGGCTCAAGCCTGTAATCCCAGCACTTTGGGAGGCCGAGACGGGCGGATCACGAGGTCAGGAGATCGAGACCATCCTGGCTAACACGGTGAAACCCCGTCTCTACTAAAAAATACAAAAAACTAGCCGGGCGCGGTGGCGGGCACCTGTAGTCCCAACTACTCGGGAGGCTGAGGCAGGAGAATGGCGTGAACCCGGGAGGCGGAGCTTGCAGTGAGCTGAGATCCGGCCACTGCACTCCAGCCTGGGCGGCAGAGCGAGACTCCGTCTCAAAAAAAAAACAAAAACAAAAACAAAAAAAAAAAAACAATCCCTCTGCTGTAGAGGTGGGAGGATTGCTTGAGCTGGAGGTCAAGGCTGCAGTGAGTCATGATCATGTCACTGCCCTCCAGCCTGGGCAACAGAGTGAGACCCTGTCTCAACAACAACAACAAAAAAAAATCCTTCAGCTTTCGGTAGTAAAGTACAGTTTATATAAGGTAGATTTTTATCATTCCAGGTTAAGGGAAGGAAACAGAATCCCAAAGATGTGAGGTGATTTGTCCAACCTCAGATGGCTGAAAAGTGAAAGAGCTGGGATAAAAATCTAGGACAGTGTTTTGCTTTTCCGTGGAACACTCATATCCTGCAGGAAGTGAACAGAAGATTACTAAAATTGAGGATCGAGGACAAATAAGTTTGTAAAAATGTGAGTTAAACCAAGTTAAACAGGTTGCTGTATTGCAGAGGTGGCTTATCAGCACCTCAGTGTGCTTGTGTGCACCGGAGAGCTCGGGCTGGAGTCGTCTTTCCTGAGCTTTTCTAACCTTGACGATGTCTTTGGGACAGGGTCTCGCTCTGTGCCCAGGCTGAAGTGCAGTGGTGCGATCATGGCTCGCCGCAGCTTTGACCTCCTGGGCTCCAATGATCCTCTCACCTCAGCTTCTCGAGTAGTTGGGACCACAGGTGTGTGCTACCATGCCCGGCTAATTTTTTGTTGTTGTTGAGACAGGCTCTTGCTGTGTTGCCCATGCTGGTGTTAAATTCCTTGGGCGCTGGGCGCGGTGGCTCAAGCCTGTAATCCTAGCACTTTGGGAGGCCGAGATGGGCGGATCACGAGGTCAGGAGATCGAGACCATCCTGGCTGACACGGTGAAACCCCGTCTCTACTAAAAAGTACAAAAAACTAGCCGGGCGAGGTGGCGAGCGCCTGTAGTCCCAGCTACTCGGGAGGCTGAGCCAGGAGAATGGCGTAAACCCGGGAGGCGGAGCTTGCAGTGAGCAGAGATCCGGCCACTGTACTCCAGCCTGGGTGACAGAGCGAGACTCCGTCTCAAAAAAAAAAAAAAAAAAAAAAAAAATTCCTTGGGCATCCTCCGAGTGATCCTCCCACCTCGGCCTCCCAAAGTGCTGGGATAACAGGCATGAGCCACCACCCCCAACAAAAATGTTATCCTGAAGCACCAGTCTGTTAACCTGGTGGACTAATGGCCCTAAGAGTAGGGCAAGGCTTGTGTCTGTTTTGCTCACTATTGAACCCCTGGAGACTGAACTGGGGCCTGGCATACAGTAGATGCTCCATATAACTTGCTTATAGAAGGGAAAGCAAGTGAACGAACAACATTCTTTTGGAGATTTGGAGAATTTTGAAAAGCATGGTTTGGCTTGGGAAATGCTTCTCAGGGCTTTCTCTTGGCTCCTGGAATGAGTGCGGCTGGTGGAGCAGACAAGGGGGATGGATTGTCGGCGGGGGGGCATGGATTGTCCGCAGGGGGCGGCGTGTGGAAAAGTCTCAGAGTGCCTGGGAATCAGGACACAGGCTTGGCCTCTGACCCTTGGATGTGTGAGCTTGGGCAAGTGACTTCATATCGCTGGTCCACAGGCTCCTTCTGCTTCCTTAAAGGTATTAGTAGTTAGTATTCCTGAGACCTTTGGAACAATGCCTGGCACAAAGGATAAAATCCATGAAGAGAAAACTGCTGGCTCTGGCTTGAAAAGCACAAAGCACCATTCAAGAGTCAGGGCTCAGCCTGGGCAACATAGTGAGACCCTATCTTACAAAAAATTAAAAAAAAAAAAACAAAAAACTAGCAGGACAATTGCCTGCAGTCCTAGCTAGTCAGGAGGCTGAGGTAGGAGGATTGCTTAAGCCTGGGAGGTCAGGGCTGCTGTGAGCTGTAATCACACCACTGCATTCCAACCTGGGCAACAGATTGAGACTCTGTCTTAAAAAAAAAAAAAAAAGAAATCAGGGCTGTGAAGCCTGTTGGAGCCTGTTCCTCTCCCAGGCAGGAAGTGGCCCTGGGGAGAAAGGAGTGAGGCCAGGCGGCTGGGCGTGGTGGCTCACACTTGTAATTCCAACACTTTGGGAGGCCGAGGCAGGCAGAGTACCTGAGGTCACGAGTTCCAGACCAGGCTAGCCAACATGGTGAAACCCCATCTCTACTAAAAATACAAAAATTATCTGGGCATGGTGGTACATGCCTGTAATCCAGCTACTGGGAAGGCTGAGGCACGAGAATCACTTGAACTGGGGAGGCAGAGTTTGCAGTGAATGGAGATTGTGCCACTGCAATCTTTCTTTCCCTGCCCTCACCTAGGAAACAGAGTGAGACTCTGTCAAAAAAAAAAAAGAAAGAGAGAAAGAGGGAAAGAGAGAAAGAAAGAAAGAAAAGAAAGGAAAGAAAGAAAGGAAAGAAAGGAAGCAAGAAAGCAAGAAAGTAAGAAAGCAAGAAAGCAAGCAAACAAGAAAGGAGTGAGGCCAGGTGAGAGAGAGTGAGTGGCCGGGGGGACCAGCCAGGCACCCACCGAATACAGGACAAAGCCAATGGTCTGCAGCTGGGTTCCCTGCTGCCGTGCATGCCGCCAGTTCTTCTGCATCAGGGCCACCAGGCAGGTGCAGACCACAGCATCGTTCTCTGTGTCATCCTCTGGGTCATCTCCCTCAGGGAGAGAAATCTTAAACTGGGGGTTGGTCCAGAATGTGCCTGTGGTGGAAGCGGGTCAGCATGGTTATATGGGGGCTTCCCTTGGCCACGCCCTTTCCGGGTGGACGGAGCTTCCCCAGCCACACAGGAGTTGTCTCCTCCACAGGGGCTGTGAAATCTGACTAACCCCTGACCTCATGGACCCTGACTCCGGTGACTTGTGCCCCAGGTCTGGTTTCATGGTGAGCCATGGCCCATCCTTCACTCCCTGCACACCCCCTCCCCCCTCACCCCCTCACCCACCAGGGTGGTTCCTGCAGCCCCCTGCGGAGCTGCCTCTGCGCCAGCTGCCCTCATAGAAGGTGGTGTGCCAGTAGCTCTTGTAGTCCCCAGAGAGTGCATCAGGCGTGAGGTTGCAGATCTCCAGGAGCGTGAAGTTGTTCAGGAAATCTTGGTAGGACATCCTGTGGTGGGGTGGGGGTGGAGCCCATCAGCAGCACACTTGCATCCTCAGTTCCCTCTCCCTGAACCGCAACCCCTCAACAACCACCGGAGCCTCTGCATCCAAGGCGCAGAGAGGAGCGGAGCAGGGAGATGAAGGACCAGGGCCTGGGGCAGTGGTAGGAAGCCCACCCCAAGCCACACTGACCAGAACTCCCCGTCCTCCATCTTGTGCAGCAGCTGCATCTGAATGTCTGGGGCCACCTCTTCCCACTCGCTGGACCTGGAGCAGAGATGGGCGGTGGAAGGAGAGGGGCGGAAGTCACGTGGCACCTCCTTCCTCTCCAAGGGACTCCCTCTTCCCTGAATGCCTGCCTGCTGGGGTGCGGAGCTAGATGGAGAATCTAGAGGGAGGGGCTTTGCCCTGTTGTACAGGTTTTTCTCCCAGATGGGATACCAGTCGGTCCACCTAGCACTGCCTGCTGTATCCTCTGACCACCCCTGACCTGGATTGGGGGCACCTACCTGTCACTCCAAGCTCCATTCCACTCAATCCGGCCCCAGGGATTCCGGACCCGAATCAGTGTTTCCATTTTGCCTCTGTAGTGGACCTGGGTAGGCAGGGGTGGTTAAAGGTCAGAGTTATGGGGACAGGGAGACCTTCTCCTCCTTCTCAGGGTCCTCGGGGTAGGGCACATTTCTCAGGACTCACATCCTGAAGGCCAGTCACTGAGTAAGCGTGCCCTCTCACCAGCATCTTGTTGGTCATGGACTCCAGTTCACTGTCGCTGGTGACCTACAGAACAGAGAGGAAGGGAAGGTACGGAGGACCTGGACTGGGCACCCAAAGGAAGGGAGAGCTCTCCAGGTTAATTTTTTTAAACTAAACTTTTAAATTATTATCATTATTTTGAGGTAATTGTAGATTCACATGCAATTGTAAGAAATCATACAGAGAAATCCCATGTATCCCATTCTCAGGTTCCCCCAGTGGTAACATCTGGCAAAACTACAGTGAAATATCAAACCAGAATGTTTTAAAAATTGTTATTATTATTATTTATTATTATTTGAGACAGAGCTTTGCTCTTGTTGCTCTTGGAGTGCAGTGGCGAGATCTCAACTCACTGCAACGTCTGCCTCGTAGGTTCAAGTGATTCTCCTGCCTCAGCCTCCCAAGTAGCTGGGATTACAGGCGCCTGCCAACACGCCTGGCTAATTTTTTGAGTTTTTAGTATGGATGGTGTTTCACCATGTTGGCCAGGCTGGTCTCGAACTCCTGACCTCAGGTGATCCACCCACCTCGGCTTCCCAAAGTGCTGGGATTACAAGTGTGAGCCACTGCACCCAGCTTTATTATTATTATTATTATTATTTATTTATTTATTTTTTTTTGAGACGGAGTCTCACTGTGTCTCCCAGGCTGGAGTGCAGTGGCGTGATCTCGGCTCACTGCAAGCTCCGCCTCCCGGGTTCACGCCATTCTCCCGCCTCAGCCTCCCAAGTAGCTGGGACTACAGGCGCCCACCACCGTGCCCGGCTAATTTTTTGTATTTTTAGTAGAGACGGGGTTTCACCATGTTAGCCAGGATAGTCTCGATCTCCTGACCTCGTGATCCACCCGCCTCGGCCTCCCAAAGTGCTGGGATTACAGGCTTGAGCCACCGCGCCCGGCCTATTATTATTTTTGAGACAGGGTCTCACTGTGTCACCCAGGCTGGAGTGCAGTGGTGTGATCTCGGTTCACTGAAGCCTTGACCTCCTAGCCTCGAGCAAGCCTCTCATGTCAGCCTCCTGAGTAGCTGAGACTACAGCTAATTTTTGTATTTTTAGTAGAGATTGGGTCTTGCCATGTTGCCCAGGCTTGTCTCAAAATTCTGGGCTCAAGCAATCTGCCCACCTCAGCCTCCCAAAGTGCTGGGATTACAGGTGTGAGCCACTGTGCCCAGCCCAGAATGCTGATATGGATGCAATCCATAAACCTGATACAGATTTCCCCAGTTTTACAAGTGCTCACTTTTGTGTGCTCTATGCAATTCCATTACGTGTAGTTTCGTGTAGCCACCACCACAGTCAAGATATAGAACATTTCTATCACCACAAGCATCCCTTGAGTCACCCTTTTATAACCAAACCCATCTCTTTTCACGACTCCCCTTCCCTAAACCCTGGCAACCACTCGTCTCTTCTTAATTTCTATTATTTTGTCATTTCAAGAATGTCATTTAAGGCCAGGCGCAGTGGCTCACGCCTATAATCCTAGCACTTTGGGAGGCCAAGGCGGGCAGATCACCTGAGGTGGGGAGTTCAAGACCAGTCTGGCCAACATGGTGAAACCCTGGCTCTACTAAAAATACAAAAATTAGCCAGGTGTGGTGGCAGGCTCCTATAATCCCAGCTACATGGGAGGGTGAGGGAGGAAAATCGCTTGAACCCAGGAGGTAGATGTTGCAGTGAGACGAGACCACACTGCTGCTCTCCAGCCTGGGCAACAGAGTGAGAATCTGTCTCAAAAAAAAAAAAAAAAGAATGTCATTTAAATGGAATCATGCAGTGTGTAACCTTTGGGGGTTGTCTTTTTTTTTTCTTTTCTCTCAGCTAATTATTATTATTATTGTTTTTGGTAGAGATGAGGTCTCACTATATTCCTTAGACTGGTCTCGAACTCCTGGGCTCAAGCAATTCTCCCACCTCAGCCTCCCAAAGTGTTGGAATTACAGGCGTGAGCCACTGCACCTGGCTGGGTTTGGTGTTTTTCATTCAGCATAATTCCCCTGAGATCTGTCCTAGTTTCTCTGAGTATCAGTAGTTTGTTCCTTTTTATTGCTGAGTAGTATTCCATGGTGTGTAATCAACACAGTTTGTTTAACCATTTACTCACTGAAGGACATCTAGGTTGTTTCCTGTTTGGGGGCTATGATGAATAAGGTTGCTGCAAACATTTGTGTACAAACATTTTTGGAGACATGTCTTCATTTCTCTGGGATAAATGCCAAGAATGCAGGGTCATATGTTGCACCCTGTGTTCATGTATTTTGTCGAGCAAATGTTGGTTGGGTGCCTACTGCATGCTGGGCTCCTTCCCAAGTTCCAGGGTCCAGCAGTGAATGAGACAAAGAAGGTCACTGCCCTCATGGAATGTGAGTACTATCCAGAGAAGATGGGCTATGAGTGAAAACATAGATAAGCAAGATAATTTCAGGTCACAATAAATGTTGGGGAGAAAGTAAAAACCAGATAGAAAGTAAAAAGGGCTGGCCGGGCACCGTGGCTCCCGCCTGTAATCCCAGCACTATGGGAGGCCGAGGTGGGTGAATCACTTGAGGTCAGGAGTTCAAGACCAGCCTGGCTAACATGACGAAATTCCTTCTCTACTAAAAATACAAAAAATTAGGCAGGCTTGGTGGCATGGGCCTGTAATCCCAGCTACTTGGGAGGCTGAGGCAGGAGAATCACTTGAACCCAGGAGGTGGAGGTTGCAGTGAGCCAAGATCTTGCCACTGCACTCCAGCCTGGGAGACAGAATGAGACCCTGTCTCAAAAAAAAAAAAAAAAAAAGAAAAAGAAAAGAAAAGAAAAAGCAAGTAAATAGGGTGGGGACAGCGACTTTAGACAGGGAGGCAGGGAAGGCTAGTCTGGGGAAAAGGCAGTTGAACTGAATGAGAAGGTGCTGGCCATGCAGATACTGGGGGAAGAGCCTTTTGGGTGACAGCAACAGCAGGTGCAAAGGCCCTGAGGTGGGACCATGCTTTGCTTACTTCAATGGAGCAACCCATGAGGGAGGATCGCTCCACCGCCTTCCTAAGGAGCCTGAGCAGGTTCTGAGGGGGCCTCTGGAGTCGGAAGCTCTGGGCCACGCCTCCTGTGAAGTCCTCAAAGCCCTCTATGGTACTGCCCCCTGACAGTGCTTCATAGGACCCACTCAGCCTGTGGGCACAGAGAAGGCACTGTTGGGCTCTAGGATGGAGGTGAGGGAAGGGAGGGATGTCCTGCCACCTCCTCCCCTCCCCCTGATTCCAGCTGCCCAGACAGAGGCAGCTTCCTCGGCTCCCAGCACTCACTTGGCATATGCCTTCTCCAGCAGGGCGCTCCAGAACTCACTGCGTTCGGTTGAGTGCACGAACACCAGCTTGTCATTCTTTGTGGGCAGCCGGTCGTCCACTACCACGTTCACCCACTGCCCAAACTGCCAAATCTGCGGGTAGCAACACACACCCCTTGCGTGGGAACCCTATCATCAAGCGCCTCCTAGTGGCCAGACCTGACGACACGCCAGTGTCAGAGGCTCCACTCTGCTGAATCACTGAATAAATCACTGGATAGTGAGGGAAAGGCAACCCAAAGCCTGGACCTGGCTCCGCCTCCTCTCCAGCTTCTGCCACGAGGGGGAATTTGTCTACATGTAGCTCAGTTAAAGGGGCAGATTACAAAAATTATGTGACAAAGACTACCAGTGTCACACACACCCACACCCACAATGGAGAGGAAGAGAAGGAGAAGGGAGAAAGAGAGCCACAAATTGCTAACAACTATTTTCTTTGGGGACTTAAAAAATCAGCTTACATGGTTTCTTTGGTGGGCATATATTTCTCTGATGATTAGCCCAAAACCCACCCTAATAAATGCTATTTTTCAAAAGGAAAAAAGGTAAACTTTTTCCCCCCCGCTCCCCACAAAGCCATGGTGGCTCTCACACTGTCCTTCACCTGAAAATGGAAGATGCCAGCATAGTTTTTCTTGAAGCTCTGCCCCCTGGGCACCACGCGGTACAGCAGTTTGGGGCAGGTGGTAAGGGAGCCGATGGCAGCCAGCAGCCAGCAGTCCCCTGGAAAGACAGGCAGGGCTTTGCCACCCCTGAGCAACCCTTTATGTGTGGGTGGGCCTCAGAATCCAAGGCCTAGGGGAGCAGGAACTTGACCCTGTACCCCATTCTCACCCCCTGGCAGAGACGCACCCTCCCTCAACCCTCCCACTAAAGAGCGTTCAGGAAGAAGGCAAACAGGGAGAAACTGAAATCAGAGAGACTCTGGCGAGGTGAGTTTCTGTACATTTTCTTTTCTGAGACAGTGTCTTGCTATGTCACCCAGGCTGGAGTGCAGTAGCACGATCTCAGCTCACTGCAACCTCTGCCTCCCGGGTTTGAGCGGCTCTGCTGTCTCAGCCTCCTAAGTAGCTGGGACCACAGGCGCCTGCCACCACACCTGGCTAATTTTTGCATATTTAGTAGAGATGGGGTTTCACCATGTTGGCCAAGCTGGTCTTGAACTCCTGGCCTCAAGAACTCCCGGCAAGTCTGCCAGCCTTGGCCTCCCAAAGTGTTGGGATTACAGACGTGAGCCACAGTGCCTGACTGTACCTTTTCTATTATGTGAGAGCCACATGCTTTTGTTTTCTTGAGTTTGGGAAAGAGGTACTTTTGGCCTCAGGCTCTAGGAACCTATTTTTTTAAAGTAAATTTTTATATGTAAGCAGAGACAGAGTCTCACTATGCTGCCCAGGCTGGTCTTGAACTCCTGAGCTCAAGTAATCCTCCTGCCTTGGCCTCCCAAGGTGCTGGGATTACAGGTATGAGCCACTGCACCTGACCAGTAACCTGCTTTATTTGAGACAGAGCCAATACTCTCCACATTCTTCCAACAGATCCAGTCACCTTCCTGCACCCTGTGAGTACACTGGTGTGGCCACGAAGGTCCCAAGAGGCCTCTCCCTCATGTCACCCACATTATATTGGGGACCCAGGGCTTAGTATGTACCCCAGCAGGACCCCTGGAGCTAGGCATTGAAGTGGGTATGGGGCAGTGTCCCTGGCCTGAAGTTCAGCTAAAGGGAATCCTATGGGAGATGAGCACTACAGACCTCCATTGCCATCTGTCTCCTGGGCATCTCAGCCCTTGTTGGGTGGGGTCCAGGGGCAGGGTACTGGGCATCCTAGGCCAGGCTGAGGTTGAGGGACGAGAAAGTTTCTATGACTACCAATGGCCTCCTGGCTGCCTGGAGACAGGAATATCAAGGACGCTCCAATCCCCCTCACCGTTGGAGTGCCTGGGAGAAGTGAATTCCCTCCTTCTCCAGCACATTGTCCCTCCAGCCTACTGAGCCACAGCAGCCACAGCAGCGGCCCTGGGGTCTAAGGTCTCCTTGGTCTCTGCTCTGCCCACACCTTGCCAGTTTTTTCTGCCCCAAGGGCACAGAATTCGGTCTCAGAGAAAGCCCACCCTGGCTTTATCCCTAAAGACGCAACGAGGGATCTGGAGGAAATCCTTGAACAGGACCAGGCTTAGGGAGGAGGATCTACCCTGGGGCTTTCCATGGGAGCCTTGTGAGAGTGGGTTGAGTGGACCCCGTTGCCCTCCTATTTGATACCCCAGATTGATCAGGTTCTAGCACCTGTAGTGGTTTCCACAAATTCTTCGACCATCCTCCCTTCCAAAGGTAGAGCCTAATTCCTCTCCTCTCGAGTGTGGACCAGATTCAGTGTTTGCTTCTGACAAATAGAGTATGCTGGAAGTGATGATGGGCAACTCCTAAGACTAGGTCAGAAAAGGCATTATGGCTTCCTCCTTGTCCTCTCCCTTAGATAACTCGCTTTGGAAGAGCAAGCTACCACTTTTTGTGGACACTCAAGCAGTCCTATGGAGAAGCCTATATGGCGAGGAACTGGGGCCTCCTGCCAACAGCCAGCAAGGACCTGAGAGTTCCTGCCATGTAAGTGCACCCTCCTAAGAGCAGACCCTCCAGCCCCAGGTAAGCCTTCAGATGATCACAGGTTGCAGATGTCTTGACTGCAGCCTCCTGGTAAACCCTGAACCAGACCCATCCAGTGATTCTGCTTCTGAATTTCTGACCCACAGAAACCGTGAGATAAGAAAATTAGTTTTTTTGGTTTTTTGTTTTTTTGTTTTTTGAGATGGAGTCTTGCTCTGTCGCCCAGGCTGGAGTGCAGTGCTGCGATCTCGGCTCACTGCAAGCTCCGCCTCCCGGGTTCACGCCATTCTCTTGCCTCCTGAGTAGCTGGGACTACAGGCGCCTGCCACCAGGCCCAGCTAATTTTTTTTATTTTTAGTAGAGACGAGGTTTCACCGTGTTAGCCAGGATGGTCTCGATCTCCTGACCTTGTGATCCGCCCGCCTCGGCCTCCCAAAGTGCTGGGATTAAAGGCGTGAGCCACTGCGCCCGGCTGTTTGTTTTTTTAAGTTGCTAAGTCCTAGGTAATTTATTATGTAGCCATAAATAACTGATATCCCCCCAGGACCCAGGCTGCAGCAGGCAGGGAGTGGCATCCAGACTCGGGAGGGGCAGAATGCATGGTGTTCTCACTGTCCTCTCCTCAGAAGGGGAGGGACAGGGAAACAGAAGCAGGCTGTCTGAACCTCAGGGCTCCCTGTTTTACAGCTTCAAAAGACATCCTGGCACCCCTCCCCCAATCCCCTTCCCCAAGTGGAGACCAGCTTCCTGTGCCCCACTCACCGAGGATCCCCTGGCAGACGTCTGTTGGAGAAATCCCATCCATGATGAACAGAGGGTTGTTTATGATATCCTGCAGTGAAGGAATAAAGGTTTCAGGGGGCCCAGGACGCCCCCTCCCCACCTTTCTCCCACCTTTGCTGGGGAATGATGCCCACCTTGAAGTTCCAGGGGAGCAGATATGAGGGGAGGGGAGAGGGTACAGGATCAACTTGGCATAGGTGCAGCCTGTGATAACAGAGGCTGGTGGGTGATTTCCTTAGGGTTACCTGGGAGGTTTGGCTTAAGCATATTCAGAACTGTCCCCAGCTCTGATGAAGGTGGGGCCTAGTGCCAGGCTCAGAATAGGGTGGTGGGGGGTTGAAGATTCTAAAAGTGATAGAGGGATCACTACAAACTCCCCTCCGTCCATGAGTCCATGCCTCCCTTCCAGTGCCCACCTTGGGCCGCTGCCAGCAGATGTTCTGCACATTTTTGGAGTTGGGGCCCAGGTCCTTGAAGCCCAGTGAGCTGGGTTCAGCAGGGAATAAGGGGTCCTCAAAGAGTTCCCCCTTTCTTAGACAGGCTGCTCGCAGCTCCTCAAAGCTCTGGTTACCAAAGTTGTGGGCATTGTGATGCTGGCCCACGCCGCTGGCCTTGAGCCGGCTGTAGTTTATGTGAGCCACCATTCCTGTATCAGTATAAGTGGGCTCTGTGTAAGAAAAAATGACAAATAACGCAATTAAAAAATGTAATAAGCTGGGCACAGTGGTTCATGCCTGTAATCTCAGCACTTTGGGAGGCTGAGGTGGGAGGATATCTTGAGCCCAGGAGTTTCAGACCAGCCTGGGCGACACGGTAAGATCTCATCTCTACAAAAAATGTTTTTTAATTAGCTGGGCATGGTGGTATGTGCCTGTAGTCCCAGCTACTCAAGAAGCTGAGATGGAAGGATCACCTGAGCCCTGGAGTTCGAGGTTGCGGGAGTTTGAGGCTGCAACGAGACGTGATGGCGCTCCAGTCTGGGTGACAGAGCAAGACCTTGTCTCTAAAAAAAAAAAATAAATAGGCTGGGCGCGGTGGCTCACGCCTGTAATCCCTGCACTTTGGGAGGCCAAGGTGGGCGGATCACGAGGTCAGGAGTTTGAGACCAGCCTGGCCAACATAGTGAAACCCCATGTCTACTAAAAATACAAGAATTAGCCGGGCATGGTGGCGGGTGCCTGTAATCTCAGCTACTCAGGAGGCTGAGGCAGGAGAATTGCTTGAACCCAGGAGGTGGAGGTTGCAGTGAGCCGAGATGGTGCCACTGAACTCCAATATGGGTTACAGAGTGAGGCTCCATCTCAAAAAACAAAACAAAACAAAACAAACAAACAAAAAACCCATATTGTGTGATTCTATTTATATAAAATGTCTATACAGAGAGACAGAACGTAGATTAGGGGTTGCCTGTTGCTTAAGGAGATGGGGGATTAGAAGTTGATGGCTAAAGGGTATGGGATTTCTTTGGGAGGATAATGAAAACAATCTAAAATTTGTTGTGGTGCTGGATGCATAACTCTGTGAATATACTAAAAGGCACTGAATTATACACTTTTTTTTTTTCCATTTTTTTTTTAAGAGGCAGAGTCTTGCCATGTTGGCTGGTCTTGTACTCCCACCACACCCAACTGGAATTGTACTTTGGAATTATCCTTTGGGTTTTTTTGAAACAGAGTCTCACTCTGTAGGCCTGGCTGGAGTACAGCGGCTTGATCACAGCTCACTGCAGCCTTGACCTCCCGGGCTCAAATTATCTTCTCATCTCAGCCTCCTGAGTAGCTGGGACCACAGGTGTGTGCCACCATGCCTGTCTAATTTTTTAACTTCTAATTTTTGTAGAGACAGGATCTCACTATGTTGCCCAGACCAGTCTTGGACTCCTGGGCTCAAGCAATCTTCCAGTCTTGGCCTCCCAAAGCGCTAGGATTACCGGCATGAGCCACTGCACCCAGCCAAATGGTACACTTTAAATGGGTGAACTGTAGGGTATTTGAATTGTCTCTCAATAAAGCTGTTTTTAAAAAAAATGGCCTCCAGACCATCTAAACAGATGCTGCTTTTTTTTTTTTTTTTAATTGTTTTTTGAGACGGAGTCTCAGTCTGTTGCTCAGGCTGGAGTTCAGTGGCACGATCTTGGCTCACTGCAACCTCCGCCTCCCAGGTTCAAGTGATTCTTCTGCCTCAGCCTCCTGAGTAGCTGGGATTACAGGCGCCCACCACTACATCTGGCTAATTTTGTATTTTTAGTAGAGCTAGGGTTTCACCATGTTAGCCAGGCTGGTCTCGAACTCCTGAACTCAGGTGATCCACCCGCCTCAGCCTCCCAAAGTGCTGGGATTACAGTCATGAGCCACCACGCCCGGCCTAGACTCCGCTCTTTTAAGGAGAGTGGAAATAATGGAGTGTAGAGAGTGGAGGGCAGAGGGAAGGGGCTGCTGGGGGTGGGCTGGGTCAGGTAATGGCTGAGTGGGTGGCACTGGGTGAGTGTCAGGGTAAGAGTTGAGTCAGGCTGGCTGATGGATCCCAGGCCTGCCAGGTGGCTTGGGACTCTGGACACCCTGCCCACACCTCCTCCCCCAGGGGGACTGCGAACCGCCAACATCCCTTCCTGAGGGTAGCCTCCCCTCCCCGCACCGCCCTCCCCACACAACACAACTGACTTCCCCCATCAGCAGGCCCAGGGGAAGAGAAGAGAGTGAAGGAGGAGGAAGAAAAAAGGGAGGCCACAGAGCCACGACTGAGTCTGCAGTCCTACCCGCATATGAGCTCCGAGGCTTCTCCTGTGATCCATCCAGGCTCTCTGCTGACTCTGGAAGACTCGGCCCTAGAATAAGAAAGAGAGTGGGAGGAGGGGAGGAAGGCTGTGGTCTAAAGTTAAACAGAGCCCAGCTGGGGCTGGGGTATAGGAAGATTTTAGAATGAGGAAAAGAACTAGGTTGGGGTGCAGCTACAGGGAGGGCAGCAGGGTTCTGGGGTTCTTTACAGGTGAGACCCTGATTGAACCCACAGAAGGGCGAGACCCCAGAGGCAAGAGCAGGAGGTCTCAGTTATTCCTCCTCCCCTGAGTAACAGAACCAGGAGACTAGTTGTAACAGCAGAGCTGACAGCACTGAGCACCTTCTCTGTGCCAGGCACACCAGCCCTACAAGGGGGTACATGCAATACCCTGATTACTGGAAAAGGGAGCAGAGGCCCAGAGCCTAAGCAGCTTGCCCAAGGTCACAGTGAGGGTTGGGTGTGGGATGAAGTCCGTACTGCAGACCCTCGACCGAGCTTGCAACCTTCACCCTATGCTGAGCCCCCTGAGGGGAAGTGTTTCTCCTCAGTTGAAAGCTGGCAGAACCCGCCCCATCTCTGTTACAAAGGCATCCACGGACGATTTGTTGCTGAACTTATCCCCCTTCCTCTTGCCACTGCCCCAAGCAAACCCCTTCTCCTGTTCCACACGAGTACCTCCTTGGGATTTCCTCAGGTCTTATGATGACCCCCCTGTTCTGGTTCCCCAAGATCTCAACACACTGCATCCCACATCAAAACAGTCATTGAGTCCTTCAATGACTAAGAATCCCCTCCTAGGACCCTAATTTCTCATTGCTACCATCACTGGCCGAGGCCAGGGCCTTCAGACAACCCCCAGACCTCAAATGGCCTCTTGTCTCCTAAAGACCCTCTCCAATTCATCACATATGTTGCCCCCACCACACACCACACCAACTCCCTTTGAATGAGGTTTTGAACCCTTTACTTCCTCCGGAAACTTTCAGGATATCGCTTTGCCAGCAGAATAAGGCCAGCCCCCAGAGCCCTCTCCAACCCTGGGCCCACCACTCCCAGTACAAACCCATCCCTTTGACCCCTCTTGAGTGTTCCAGACTTGGGGAGACCCTGCCTGGCCAAGCAGCTCTCCTGAGCTCTGCGTCCCAGGAGAGACAGTCCCTCCAGCAGTCTCCTCAACCTAGTCCTCCCCTTCCCTCCACCTAGCCAGAGACCTGGGGATCTTCCCAGACCCTGTCACTATGCCCCTTATCTACTGCACCCTCTTAGCATCTCTCCTGTCCTCCCCCGCACAGCCCGTGATAGGGGCTGCCCCTGTGCAGAGCCACATCGAGTGCAGTAAGTGAGGACTGGAAGTCAAGCATCCCCTCACAGGGAGGCCTCCCAAAACATCACTTTATCTCCTCATGCCTCGGCTTCTCCACCTGGGGGATGGATGATATTCTAAAGTGTTTGCATTTGTTTCTGACACAAAGCTCACTCAAGAAGTTAACCTTAAATAGCAAAAATCTAGGCCAGAAGAATGATTCCCTAACTGGCCCCTTTCTTCTAACATCCTCCTCCCCAACTAGTTCTCTACAGTGTTAGCTAAGATTTTGAAAATGCGAACCTGGGGCGGCACGGTGGCTCACCCCTGTAATCCCAGCACTTTGGGAGGCTGAGGCAGATGGATCACTTAAGGCTAGGAGTTCAAGACCAGCCTGGCCAACATGGTGAAACCTCATGTCTACTAAAAATACAAAATTATTAGCTGGGTGTGGTGGTGCACACCTGTGGTCCCAGCTACTCCGGTGGCTGAGGTAGGAGGTGGCTTGAATCTGGGAGGTGGAGGTTGCAGTGAGTTGAGGGAGCGCCACTGCAGTCCAGCCTGGGTGGCAGAGTGAGACTGTCTCAAAAAATAAAAATAAAATAAAATAAAATGCAAACCTGATTATAGATACTGCACCCCCTGCCCAATACTTTAGATGTGTTTCCCTTGTTAGCATGACAAACCCAAACCAGGCTGCCACCTGCCATCTGGCCCCATGCCTTTCTGCACAGGCTACCCTCATTCCTCTTGCCGTCCTTGTGCCTCTGTCTGCAATCATTCCTGATCCCATGCCCACAATGGGTCCACTGGGAAAAAGTCCTGTCCAGCCTCCCAGTGCCTGCTTGATGTTGCCTCCTCTGTGAAGCCTCCCTGGTGGTGTCCGCACAGAACTTGGGGCTGCGCTATCTTCCTACACTTTTGTTAGGACACCCATCACTACCTGCCTTCCCTGAGTTGACTTGTCTGCCTCCTCTGTGAGGCTGTGAGCTCTCAAGAGGAGAGGGTGAGGCCACCTTGTATACTACTCAGTTTCAAAATGCTGGCTCAAAAATGTTTGCAATGAATGAATGGATGCCTTGCTCAGTATTGTGGTTAATTTTTCATAGATGTTTTCTCTCTCCCACCCCTCCCCTACTCCCTATCCTGCAGCAACCCCAATATACAATATATTTTGTTTATTGTTTACTTCCCCCATGAGTGAAAGCCTGTGAGGGCAGGGATTTTTGTCTGTTTTGTTTGCTGCTGTATCCCTGCTGCTGTATTGAGTACATAGTAAGTGTTCAATATAGATATACTTTTTTGAGACAGAGTCTCACTCTGTTCCCCAGGCTGCAGGGCAGTGGCAGTTACGGCTCACTGCAACCTCAAACTCCTGAGCTCGAGCAATCCTCCCTCCTCAGCCTCACGAGACCAGCAAGGGGGAACATAGTGAGACTTCTGTGCCTACAAAATAAAAATTAAAAAAAATTAACTGGGCATGGTAGCATGTGCCTGAGGTCCCAGCTCCTTGGGAGACCGAGGTGGGAGGATCGCTTGAGGCTGGGAGTTGGAAGCTGCAGTGAGCCCTAATTCCTCCTGTGGGGAAAAGAAAGAGAGATCAGCCTGTTACTGTGTCTATATAGAAAGAAGTAGACATAAGAGACTTCATTTTGTTCTTTATTTGAGATGCTATTAATCTGTGACCCTACCCCCAACCTTGTCCTTGCAAGAGACATGTGCTGCGGTGACACAAGGTTTAATGGATTTTGGGCTGTGCAGGATGTGTCTTTGTTAAACAAGTGCCTGAAGGCAGCTTGCTGGTTAAAAGTCATCACCATTCTCTTAATTTCAACTATCCAGGGACACATACACGGCCAAAGGTCGCAGGGACCTCTGCCTAGGAAAGCTAGGTATTGTCCAAGGTTTCTCCCCATGTGAGAGGCTAAAACAATGCTGCTAAAAGGTTTATGGAGATGTTTGCATATGCATCTCAAGGCACAGCATTTTCCTTTAAACTTATTCATGTCACAGAGGTTTTTGTTCATATGTCTTACTGCCAATTTCCTCCCTACAATGATGCTATTGTCCTGCCACTCCCTTATCTTTAAGATGGTAAAGATAATTATCAATAAATACTAAGGGAACTCAGAGACCGGTGCCAGCGTGGGTCCTCTGTATGCTGAGCGCCGGTCCCCTGGGCCCACTTTTTCTTTCTCTATACTTTGTCTCTGTGTCTCATTTCTTTTCTCGTCTCTCAGGCCACCCCTTCACTTCCACTGTGCTCCAGCCTGGGTGACAAAGTGAGACCCCCATCTCCAAAACAAACAAACAAAAAATAATAAGGTTGAGGAGACTCAGGATCCTGAATTTTGCTTCTCCATAGAGCCTGTAACTTGTGATGAGAAGATATTAGGAATCCTGCCTCAGTTATGAGTAGTGAGCACTTATATAGCATTTCTAAAAATAATAATAGCTAGCAGCGCTTGAGGGCTCACTACAATAGAGCCTTTGGCTTGTGATGAGAAGATATTAGGAATCCTGCCTCAGTTATGAGTAGTGAGCCCTTATATAGCATTTCTAAAAATAATAGTTAGCAGCGCTTGAGGGCTCACTACATGCCTGGCACTATTCTAAACACCCTACATGCATTAGCTGATTGAATCCTCACAACAGCCCCACTGGTTAGGCTTACTATTATAACTTCCCTGCTGTAGACAGAGAAACTGAGACAGAGAGAGGCTGAACTTCCTCAGACTCGGTGGGCATTACAGTCAGGGCAGGCTGCTCTATGCTCTCAACCTCCCAGCTGCCTTGCTGGGAGGTTGCCACAGTGAGGGGCCACGGCTGTGCTGGAGAAGGATGAGTGAGTCAGCTGGCCTCGGTGCGTCCCCTTCGTCCACTGTACTGCAACTTGTGTGTGGTCTTTGTGAAGTCACCTCCCCTGTGTGGAGCAGCTGACAGGGGGTGTTGACGATGGATAAAGGTGTTGGAAAAGGGGTGGCTTGTCCCTTTTTAGCAGAGCTAATGCCTTGGGCTGCACTGGAGCCAGAGTGTCAGCTGTGTGACCTTAGGCGAGTTGTTTGACCTCCCTGAGCCTTGGTTTCCTCACCTGTGTATAGAGGCTGCTACATTCTACATGGGAGGGTGTTTCAGGGTTGAAGAATGCAACATGTGTGAAAAAGACTGGGGTTTAGTAGATGCTCAGGAAACATTAGTCTCATTCTCCCCACTGACCTGGCTGGTCAACTGGTATTTGCTGAGCTCCTTCTAGGATCACATGGCCTGTGCTCTGTGTCACATATGTGTCCCTCCATCATAGGATTTAATGATACTAGTGATATTACTCCAATATTGGAGTCATGTGTGTGCTTGTCTGTCTTTGCCACTGGTTTGAGCTCCTGAGAGCAAACCCTAACTCATGTTAGGCATGTTTTATGGAGCATTTATTCTGGGCTGGCACTGAGGGGTCGAGGTGAATGCACCCCCAACGTGGAGCGTGGAGAAGACCCTCCCATGCGATTCCTCCGCAGGTTCAGCTCCAAGGGCCACGGAGACAGAAGAAGGGGCAGGAAAAGAGGCCACCAGGTTGAGGGGATCATCAGGGAGGTTCTGCGGGAGAGTGACTATCCCCCTTTCCCTGCTCTAAGCACATCCCGTTCTCCTGAGGGTGGGGTGCACTTTGACTTCCTGGTTCTGGAAGCATCAGGGCTGGGAAGCAGGGAAGCGGGTGGGTAGAGCCAGAGTCTGGGAGTTCTCCCCATTCTTTTCTCCCTCCATTTTCCTCAAACCGTCTCTTCTAACCCAAGCTCTCTGGGATTATCTTAGAAATGGTAACGGAAGCCCCCTCACCCCCTCAGGCTATGATTACAGGTGTGTGTGTGTGTGTGTGTGTGTGTCTTTATTCAAAGAGACCGTGAGGGGGGCTGAGGGGGATAAACAGTGGAGCCCCCTTCAGATGAAGAGGGTTCCGAGGGAAGGGTGGAAAGCAGTCCCGAGAGGGGAGAGCTGAACACTTCTGTTTCAGCCCCAATCCATATTTGTGAACCTGGCAGATCAGGATGACTATTCCCATCTGACCTGGGTGGAAGCCAGGGCCTCCCAGAGAGTTTGAGTCAGAGGTTCTCAACCCGGGGTGATGATGGCCCCCAGGGAACAGGTGGCAATGTCTAGAGGCAGTGTTGGCTGTCATAACTGGGGCAGGTCTCGGGGAGCTACTGGCATCTAGTAAGTCGAGGCCAGGGATGCTGCTGGGTGCCCCTCAGTGTAGAGGAAAGCCTCCATGATAAAGAATTTTCCAGTTCAAAATGTCAAGAGAGCTGGGGTTGACAAACCTGGGTTGAGCCAATCATCTAAGGCCATTCACACGATAAGGCAAACCACTCCATGCCCTTCCACCGTGCAGTCACTCCAGGCAGCCGCTACCCTGGCTGCTCCGAGGACTGAGGGTGTTGAGCTCTCCTGGGGGCCTGGAAGGACCAGGGAAGATGCTGTTGTTTGAGAAGACTGAAAGAACATCAGAGGGCAGGCCAAGGCATTTCAGGTTCCATCTCACCTCCCTTGTCTCATTTCCCCAGAGCCCTCTGTCCCCTAGTCACCACCCAGCCCAACAAACCATTTCTCACTGTCTGGCCCCCAAACCCTGCTTCGAAGCTGCATACCCAGTCCCCAGGGTGTGAGGTCATTACTCAGCTCTGACTTGCAGGAAGGACTGACACACCTATCCACACCACCACAGTTGTCATGGAAACTGTCTTTAGGCCGGGCACTGTGGCTCACACCTGTAATCCCAGCACTTTGGGAGGCCAAGGCGGGTGGATCACCTGAAGTCAGGCATTCAAGACCAGCCTGGCCAACATGGTGAAACGCCGTCTCTGCTAAAAACATAAAAATCAGCTGGGTGTGGTGGCACGTGCCTGTAGTCCCAGCTACTCAGGAGGCTGAGATAGGAGAATCGCTTGAACCTGGGAGGTGGAGGTTGCAATGAGCCAACGTTGGGCCACTGCACTCCAGCCTGGGCAATAGAGTGAGACTCTATCTAAAAACAAAACAAAACAAAACAACAACAACAACAAAAACAAAAGAAAACATCTTTTTAGAGAGGGCAAAAGATCCAAGCTGTCACATGGGCTAGGAGCACGAGCAGGCTGAGACAGACAGACCAAGGCTGCCTGTGGGAAGCAGACAGATGGCCAGAGCAACACAGTAGCTCCCCTTATCCCTAGGGGTACTTCCAACACCCCCAGTGGACACCTGAAACTGTGGGTGGTACCAAACCCTGTATATATCTTTTTTATTTTTTTATTTTTAAAATTTTTTGAGACGGAGTCTTGCTCTGTCGCCCAGGCTAGAGTTCAGTGGCGTGATCTCGGCTCACTGCAAGCTCCGCCTCCCGGGTTCACGCCATTCTCCTGCCTCAGCCTCCCAAGTAGGTGGGACTACAGGCGCCCACCACCACGCCTGGCTAATTTTTTTTTTTTGTATTTTTAGTAGAGACAGGGTTGCACTGTATTAGCCAGGATGGTCTCGATCTCCTGAGCTTGTGATCCGCCCCCCTCGGCCTCCCAAAGTGCTGGGATTACAGGCGTGAGCCACCGCGCTCGGTTCCAAAACCCTGTATATATCAATACTATGTCTTTCCTTTATGTACATACCTATGATAAAGTTTAGTTTATAAATTAGGCATAGTTAACATAAGCAGTTAACCATAACAAGTAATAAAATAGAACAAATAACAACAATATAATATCAGTAATGTGAATGTGGTCTCTCTCAAAATTTCTTAATGTTTTCAGATTGCAGTTGACAGTGGGTAACTGAAACTGCGAAGCGTGGAACGTAGGGGCTGCCGCATAAGGCACGAACGGACAGGAAGCTTTCTGCTGCAGCTGCACGTCCTATCTCCTCCATCAGACTGAGAACCTGTAGATCGGTTTTAACTAAATCTATTTTATTTTACTGACCAAAAAAGTATATATCTGTTGTGTATGACATGGTGTTTTAAAATATTTATTCATTGTGGAATGGCTCAGTTGAGCTAATTAATATCAGGATTACTGCACACACTTGTTATTTGTTTGTGGTGAGAACACTTACAATCTACTGTCAGTGATTTTCTTTTTTTAATTTGAGATGGAGTCTCACTCTGTCACCCAGGCTGGGGTGCAGTGGCACGATCTTGGCTCACTGCAACCTCCACTTACCGGGTTCAAGAGATTCTCCTGCCTCTGCCTCCTGAGTAGCTGAGATTATAGGCGCCCACCACCACACCTGGCTAATTTTTGCATTTTAGTAGAGACAGGGTTTCACCATGTGGACCAGGCTGGTCTTGAACTCCTGACCTCAGATGACCCACCTGCCTTGGCCTCCCAAAGTGCCAGGATTACAGGTGTGAACCACTGTGCCTGGCCTCTCTCAGTGATTTTCTAAGTGCAATACATTGTTATTAGGGGACTGTAGATTTAAGGACAGTTTGATTTCCAGTGCTGGGAAAAAACTAAGATGTTGTCTCAGTGAACTTAAAAAAAAAAAATTAATTAATTAATTATATTTTGAGATGAGGTCTTGCTATGCTGACCAGGCTGGTCTTGAACTCCTGGGCTTAAGCTCAGGGCACTTCTGAAGAACAAGGACTGGGTTTGGGGTCACCTGCTAGGCCTAAACTTCCTAGGGTCAGGTAAACAGGGAGGACCTGAGAAGCTGGGAGGCTGGGTCTAGGGGCCTATGGTCTCACGGTGCCCTAGGCTGAGGGTGAGGTATAGGGCTGAGCTTCTGCTGGCCAAGGCTGGCTGCCCTCTGTGCACCCCAGCCCCATAGGAACAACTCAGTTCTGCCCAGCCACCCGCTTCCCCTCAGCTCACTCTTCCCCATCTCCTGGAGTCTGGTCCCAGGCTTGCCTCAGGTAGTCCTGCCCCTGCCACCCTGAGGATCTCATCTTCCTGGGCTGAGGGACCTGCTTTTCTAGGCTTAGGAGAGGTTTTCTCTGTTCCCTAAAGTTTTCTTCTCTACTTGGGCTTTTTCACACAAACCCTTTTCCGCAGCAGCCATGACAGCGGGACGGCCAGTCCCTCTCCTCTCCCCAACTCTAACTGTCAGTGGAGAGGAGAAAGAGCTCCTGCCCGGCCTACCACCCAGTCTGACCACCAGTGGCCTATCCTTCCCCAAACAGTCTGAGGAAGAGGCCCAGGTCCTGTCCTTAGGGAGCATCCAGTCTGATGGAAGAGTCACTGTCTGTACCCTAAAGGGGCACCCAGTCTGATGGGAGACACAACTCCTTCCCTGGGGGGAGACTAGCCTGCAGGAGGTACAGGAGTGGGGTAAGGCCCCATGAGTGCCTACCTGGGGAGGACAGCATGCTGGTGGCTAGCTCGGTGCTTGACAGTTGAAGGTTCTGGTGGGAGGGGGAAAAGAGGCCCTCCCCCTAGAACTCTCTCACTGCAGTGGGATTCCTCGGTCAGCAGCCCGTTTAACAGCTGCCTTCCCTTTTCTCCTTCTCAGTAACCTAGCCCCTTACCCAGCTGAGGGCTACCCGCTTTAGGGACAGATGACCCAGCACCCCCGCCTCGTGCAGACTCCACCAGCCTGGCTGTCCTCACTGTATCATGGTCATCCCATCAGGGTAGGTCCCAGTCCCTTTCTTTCAGCCCCAGGTTTCCAGGAGGGGTTGTCCCTGACACCACACCAACCTGACCTTTACATCCAGAAAGCCTTCTCATTCCCAAAACCCCCTTTCTCACTGACACGGCATTTTTCCTGTGTTGCTGTCTTCACATGGCACCCTCCTCTGTGTCTCTTCTTCTAAGGACACCAGTCATATGGGGGCAGGGTCCCATGCATTTCAGTATGACCTCATCTTAATTGAACGAATTATATCTGCAACCACCCTGTTTCCACATGAGGTCACATTCTGAAGTACTGGGGGCCAGGACTTCAACATGCCTTTTTGGGGGACATGATTCCACCTACAACAGTCTCCTTGCCTGGCCCCAATCTGGCATGGTTAGGCCACTGGTCTGACCACATGTCCCACCTCCGCACCGGAAACGGGGAATGCTCTGAGCTAAGACTCTGCTCCGGAGTACAGTCTTCTCTGGAGTGTGTGATGGCTGAGGACAGGGACTTTCAGGTCATCCCAGTGCCCCTCAGCCCTGCCTGGTACTAATCAGGCACAGAACAGGTGTGAGAGCACCCAGTGGGATCAGAGAACCTTGTTCCAAGCTCCGATACAGGAGCCGACCTCGGGTGAACCCTCCCCCTTTCTCCTTTCTGGGACTCAATCTCCTCATCTATGAGAATATTAATTATGGTTTGTTATTATGTGCCAAACACTGGGCTAAGAACTTCCTATTTATTTAATCCTTAAAACAGCTAGAGGCCATGACATTGCTATTCCCATTTTATAGATGAGGAAAGTGAGGTCCAGAGGTATGATACAACTTGCCCAGGGTCACATAGCTGTTAAGCGGTAGAGCCAGGATTTAAACCAATAACTTCAGCTTTTTTTTTCTTTTTTTTTTTTTTTGAGATGGAGTCTCGCTCTTTTGCCCAGGCTGGAGTGAAGTGGCGTACTCTCGGCTCACTGCAACCTCTGCCCCCTGGGTTCAAGCGATTCTCCTGCCTCAGCCTCCCAAGTAGCTGGGATTACAGGTGGCCACCACCACGCCCGGCTAACTTTTGTATTTTTAGTAGAGATGGGGTTTCGCCATGTTGGGCAGGCTGGTCTCGAACTCCTGACCTCAGGTGATCCACCAGCTTCAGCCTCTCAAAGCGCTAGGATTCTGTACAGGCATGAGCCACGGCACCCGGCCGTAACTTCAGCTCTTATCCGTGTCTTCTGCTGTCCCCAGCTGTGAAAGGAGGAAGTGGACTTTGGGGATCCTGTGGTCTCGCCTGCCCACTCCTGATTCCACTATTGCACCTCCTGGATGTCTCTAATGTGATCTACCTGGACGTGAACTCTGTGACAAGGTGCCAGGGGCTCGGTGCAGGCAGGCACGGGTGTTCCTCTCTATTACAGCCTCCCACCCTGGGGAAGGGCTGTCCTCAGGACTCTTGCTGTGGGTGCTGCTTGGGCATTATCTGGAGTTTCACATCTGGAAATGCTGGAACCTGGTTTTGAACTTCAGGCCGTGCAGGAAAGGGAAGGCATGCTGGGCAGATGAGGAATGAGGGGGTCTCGGCTAACCAGAGGTGGGGGCTGAGGTCTGTCCAGGCCATGCTTTGCAGACAAGGGGGCTTGCCAGGCAGATGGCAGTGGCGTGCCTGCCCATCCATACAGAAAACAGGCTTCGGGAGCACCGGGAAGCCTTCACACAAACCAAAGTGCTCCTTTCAAAGCCATGCCAATTTTTGCCCAACCACCAGCAGGCACTCCCTTGGCCCCAAGACTCTGGGGACTCTATCTGGGAGTTCATGTTTCACAACACTGCAGATCTGACATACATATGGAGGCTGAGGCCAGGACCAAGGCCTCAACTTTCACCTCCACTGTCACCGGCCCATCCTCCACCCATGGCTGGCTGCCATAAACACTGGCCCTCCAAGCTGTGTTTGCCGCAGCTCTCTGCAGCCTGGGGCTGGAACTTGGGCACTCTTTGCTCCTGCTCCTTGCTGGCGCCTGGGCAATCTTTATCAGGGTTGCTGTGTTTGCTGTTCCTGCTGTTGGTTTCTTGTTGACTTTTGTGGAACCTGGTTCTCCTCCTCCTCTGAGGTCTCTTTTCTTCACTCTAGGAGTTCCTTTTTCTTCCATTTCTTCAGGGTTGCAAAGCGATTTAGTGACAGAATAGGGACTGGAATGCAGGCCCCCTACAGTACATGCCGTGTATGCATGTGTGTGGGTGTGGACCATGGCTCTGTGGGCCTTTGCAGCGTGGGTTACAGCAGTCACAGGACCTTTCTTCAAGAAGGTGAATTTTTTTGTTTGTTTGAGACAGGGTCTTGCCCTGTCACCCAGGCTGGAGTGCAGTGGCATGATCTCGGCTCACTGCAGCCTCCACCTCCCAGGTTCAAGTGATTCTCATGCCTCAGCCTCCCAAGTAGCTGGGATTACAGGGGTGTACCACCATGTCCAGCTAATTTCTGTATTTTTTGTAGAGATGGGGTTTCATCATGTTGGCCAGGCTGGTCTCGAACTCCTGAACTCAGGTGATCCACTCACCTTGGCCTCCCAAAGTACTGGGATTATAGGTGTGAGCCACCGCGCCTGATGAGAATGTGAATTTGAGTTGGGTCTTGGAGAATGGGTAAGATTTGACTGGAGGATGGGAGGGGGCTTCTCACTGAGGAGATCACGCCCTCCTGGGGAAGGGAGATGGGCTGGGACCAGGCTTACTTTGAGGTGCTCAGGCGGGCCTTCATCCTGGCCCAGCATGGACCCTGTGGCTTTGCATGACCTTTTCTCTCTGAATCTCTGTCCCATGTGTGTTGCTCAGGGACTCAGGGGAAGGATCAGAGTGGGCAGGGCTGGTGTGGTGGCCACCTGGGCACAGGGGCCCTTCCTGCCTCTGAGATACCCCTGAATTCTCTCCCCGGCCCCTCTCTCTCCTCTCCCTGACACAGAAATGAGACACTGAACAAGTCCCTTCCCCAGCGTCATGCAGGGACCTCTCCTTTCTGGGACTCAATCTCCTCATCTATGAGAATATTAATTATGGTTTGTTATTATGTGCCAAACACTGGGCTAAGAACTTCCTATTTATTTAATCCTTAAAACAGCTAGAGGCCATGACATTGCTATTCCCATTTTATAGATAAGGAAAGTGAGGTCCAGAGGTATGATGCAACTTGCCTAGGGTCACACAGATACCTCCAGATAGGAGGGTGGGGACCCAGTCCAGGTACCCAGGGTAGCTCAAGTCAGACACCTGCCTCAGAGCTTTTCTCTTTGTTTTTATTTTAAAGGAAAAAAACAAACAAACAAAAAAACCCCAAAACAACAACAACAAAAAAAACAGTGCAAAAACCCATTTTCCAGTGTCAGCCTTGCCCACCCCCACCCCCAGGCCACCCCAGCTCTGAGCCTGATTCTTCCTCCCACTCAGCACCCCCTCCCCTCTCATGCATCCCCTAGGGGCTGGAGGCTCCACTTCCCTGGAGGGCTGGATCCCAGGAGGAACTGTGGGGTGGAAAAAACCGGGGCGGCGGGCGGCGGGGACAGCCCCAGATCCACCTGTCCCCCAGGTCTCCAGCCACCAGCACCAGGCGCACCGGGTACTCCTCTCGGCTCTCATTAACTCTTTCCTGGTCATGCTACTAGCTGGGGAGGGGTGGGGGGTACTGATCTGGGGGAACTCCCTCTGCACCCCTCTTTGCCCCGGGGCCGGCTCGGGGCTCTCCTCACTGAGGTTGGGGGGCTCCCTGCCTCCCTCCATCATGGGGGAGAGCGGTGAAATCCCCAGGTTTAAATACCTTAATGAAAGCAGGGGCTGGGAGAAAGGGGCTTTAGATCTAATAAATTATTAGCGTTTTAGTGTCCGTGGGAGTAGGGGTGGGGTGGGGCAGGATGTGGCCTCCAGGGCCCCTCCCTCCCCTTACTGGTGAATCTCATTCTCTATGAGGCTGTCCTCGCAAGACTGGAAGTCTGTGTCCGTGAGGCCGTCGGGCGGCATCAGCAACTCCTCATCTTGGGATGAGGACGATGGGGGCTCATCCCCTGAGCTCCCAGGAGCCCCATCCCCATCCCCGTCCACCTCTGAGTCCTGCAGCACCTGAGCGATGTATTTCTGAAGGGGGAGAGGAAATAGGGGCAAGGTGAACAGCTACCCCTCATGGATGGGGGGAACACCAGGGCCTGCAGGACAGCAGAGTGGGCAGGGCCCTGGGAGGCGGGGGCAGCCCTCCAGGGAGACCAGCTCTCTCCCTGCCCCCATGGGGTCTGGAACAGCTTCCCCTTTCTGCAGGACTAAGGGAACACTGAGCTTTGAGGCTGAGTCTGTCAGAGGCCCCTCCCAACTCTTTTTTTTTTTTTTTTTTTTGAGACGGAGTCTCGCTCTGTAGCCCAGGCTGGAGTGCAGTGGCCGGATCTCAGCTCACTGCAAGCTCCGCCTCCCGGGTTCACGCCATTCTCCGGCCTCAGCCTCCCGAGTAGCTGGGACTACAGGCGCCCGCCACCTCGCCCGGCTATTTTTTGTATTTCTTAGTAGAGACGGGGTTTCACCGTGTTAGCCAGGATGGTCTCGATCTCCTGACCTCGTGATCCGCCCATCTCGGCCTCCCAAAGTGCCGGGATTACAGGCTTGAGCCGCCGCGCCCGGCCCCCTCCCAACTCTTGAGGGCACTCACCGCAGATTTGGGGACAGCAGCAGCAGTGGAGGGCCGTCCATTGCTTCTGGGGTCCACAGTATCTGTCTCCGTGTGCTCAATCTTGAGGAGCCCAGAATGAGTCAGGAAGTGGGGGCATGTCCTCATCCCTGATCATGGCCCCATGCCCGCTTGGCCCTGTTGGTACTGCCCTCAGCCCTTGCCAGCCCTGGGACCGTCTGTATCCCCTTGAGCTCCTGCCCGCAGCCATCCCCCCTGCCACCCTTGCCCCACACCTTGTAGTTGTGGGCACTGAGGTATTTGAAGTGTCCAAAGCAGACGTGGCAGAGACAGATGACGATGGTGATGACCAGGACCACGAATGTGAACATAGATGTGGGAGCTAGGAACCCTGGTGTTGGGGGGCAAAGAATGGGGTTGCTATCTCCTGTGGGTACCCCCAGGGCCTCCCCACCCCAGCTTCTGATACTCTCTCAATGCAGTCCTCACTCTCCCAGATGCTACAGCCTGGTCCCAGCCTCTCCCAGGCCCCTTGCCTGCCACCCCCAGCCATGCGGCTTCTCCTGTGGCCTGCTCTGCCTGGACTCCGGCTGGAATCCCCTCTGTTCGCGCCCCCGTTCCCTGGGTAGGGATCCCTCACCCGTGCGCATGGTGGAAAAGAAGAGTAGCCAGAAGAGGCAGAGGATGGGCGCGGCTACCACCTGGTTCACAGCCCCCGAGTGGATCTTCTTGTCCAGCTTGGCCGGCAGGTAGGCGTAGTAGAGATTGTACCTGTCTACCAGGTGCTTCAGCAGCATGTACATGAGCCCTAAGGGAAGCCACATGGGCCCTGACCTCGGAACCAGTGCCGCCGAACCTTTGTGTGTCTGTCACAGGTTGTCCCGGTCCTGAGAAGGCCGAAGGGTTGACCCCCTCCTCCTGCCCGGGCCCCAGGACGGGATAGTGCCCCATGCCCCAGCCTGATCACAGAACTTCAGCTTCCTCCGCTTCAACCCCTTCATTCTGCACTCCTCATTGGGAATTCTACTACTGGAAATCTAGTCATCTGGATCAACAAGCATCTTCTTAAAACCCATATCATTTTTCTCTATCCCTGTCCCTAAACAGGTAAGTTTAAATTAAGGGACAAGTTCTATTTCCCTACAGGTTGAGGGATAGGGAGTTTCTAATGAGGACAAGGAAGTTAGTTTGGGAACTTGGAGCCTTCAATAACCAGGGAGGGTTGGTTAAGGAGTTAGGATGTTATTAGGGAGGAAAGTAGAGGCTACCAGTGGGGGTGATGGTTACAGAGAAACTGCTAAACTTCAAAAAGGAGGAGGGACCTGGCCAAGTCACATAGTTCAGATACAGCAGACTATCTCCATGAGTGGCAAGGACTTGTCCCACCCTGGAATCCAGGTCTTTCCTGAGTTTACAGGATGGTGTACAAGTGTGCACATGGATGCCTGTGTGGGAGTGTGTGTGAACATGTCAGCACATATGTGATCTGTGTCCAAGCACATCCCACTGAGGGAAGGCACAGGTGTGGGTGAGTATGGCCATGTTGGGGTGACTTTGCCCTGGGGACCACATGCCAGCTGGGTCTGGCCTGAGCTGATGGCTCTCCCCCTCCTCCCCACAGGCCAGGCCCCAGACTGAGCCAGGGACCGGGCGGGAGCCCCGAGGGGCCGGTCTCCCAGCCGGGCCCTGTCCACTCGGGGTGGCCTGCCTTCCTAGAGTGGAGAGGGTGAGGTCCTGGGTCCCCCCGAGCAGGGCCCAGGTCCCGGCGCGGCGGTGCCTACCGAAGGGCACGATGATGGGGCAGGTGATACTGTAGGTCATGACCACCGTGAAGACGCACATCATCCAGGCGTAGGCTGCGCCAAACTGGAACTCGTAGGCCTGATGCTGGGGGGGAGATGGGCAGGAGGATGGCTCAGGGAGGCAGGGACTGACCAGAGGGGCAGGGAAGGAGGGAGGGGGAAGGGAGCCAGGACCTCTGGGGCCAGAAAAGAAGCCATGGGGAACAGGACCTAATGTCTAGGGTTGGGTAGGGCAGAGCAGATGGAGAGAGGGGCTATGGCTGAGAGGAGGCTCACGGCGGTTGCAGTGATGGGGCATGGAAAGGGGCCTTCAAGGGGTCGGGGCCTGGCAGGTAGGGGGTAAGAGTTGGGTGGACTTGGGAGTGGGATGCCCAGAGCCCTCTTATTAAGACAGAGGGACCCTAGTGCTAGGGACCCAGATCTCCCCAACTCCCATCATAGAATGCTACTGTCAGAACCGGCAGGGGCCTTCAGGGTTACCTATGTCCACCCATGGTGGAATACGAAGGCCCCAGATATGGGAAGGGGATGGCCCGGAGCCACCGTGAGTCAACTGGACTCCCCAAGTCTCAGCCCTCCTGTGCCCCTCAACCCTAGCGCGATGGCTGCTGTTTCTTGTTGGGCCACCAGGGGGCGCTGTGCGGGCCGCTGCTGCCCCAGGCGGCCGTACCCGCTTCACGTTGCGCCTCTCGGCGGCCGAGCGCGCCAGGCAGAGCCGGATCATGTACATGAGCAGGCCTGGGATGCGCAGCAGGTCCATGGCGTTGCCGATAAAGGCTGAGGCAATGACGTAGTTCACGAAGAAGGCGCCGTTGTCGGGCAGGAACACACACCTGCGGGCACCAGGTGCTCCAGCACTGCACCCTTGGGGTGACCCGGTGGCGGCCCGCCCACTGCCAGAACTACAGCACCCCACACCTCCACCACCAACATGCTTCTTCCATGTGGACACCCCCAGCTTAGCCCCCCAAGTACCTGTGCCCGTTCCCCCCAGAGACAGAGTGGTAACAGACAGCTCCCAGAACTTGTGCCTCATAAAGAGCCATGGAGAGTGCTCAAGACCACCTAAGGCTACCAGATCGTTCAGGAGAGAACCGTCCAGGATCCCCAAAGACAACTCAGTGAGACCCTCAACCCAAAGGCTGAGCCCCAGGAACACCCAGAAGATTCCCCCACTATGACCATAACTCCAGTTACCCCCAGAGTGTGACGTGAACCTCAGATACCTCCACAAACAAGCTTTGAGACCCTTCCCCCGACATCTCTGGGGGAGCCCAGGAACCTTTGTCAGTGCCTGAGATGCCCCAAGTGTGAGTCAAAGATCACCACAGATGGCCTAGAGCAAAACCCCTAGAGTCTGTGCCCACAGCCATGATGCATGACCCTTAATATATCCTCACATGATTCCCAGAGAAGATGCCCATACAGAACTCCATCGGCACCCCCTGAATAAAAGCCTGAAATGTTAGAGATGTTCCCAGAACTTGTACCGCTAAACACCCCGAAGTGTAAGTCCTTTAGCACCCCTGCCACAGACACCCCCAGAGTTATAAGGCCAACAGCCTTCCACAGATACCCAAAAATATGGGCTCTAGAGACCTTCAGGGATACCCCTGGTAGCCTCCAAGTCACTCCCTAAGTATGACCAAGATCTCACTAGAGATGGCTCCCCAAACCTCCGAAGTGGAACTCCAGAGACGCCCAATGTTAGTCCCAGAATATGGGTACAAGATACCCCCACAGAAACTACCAGAATGTGGACCCCCAAGCCCCAAATCTACCTTGAGGGTGATCTTAGCATCCAGACAGTTAACAGAGAGTGAACACCAACACAGACCCCAGGGACTTCTACCATGTATACACACCCGAGACACCTTGTGGGTGCCTGTGGGGTAACCCCGCCAGATCCTCTCTCTTCTTCCCCCTCCAGGGGTTGGAAGCTCTGTTGCACCCTCCCATGGCACTGGCAATGTCTCTCAAGCATACCCATCCCTGCCGGCTGGTCTCCTTCCCCAGGGTCCCCAGTCACTCACTCAAACCGAATAGCTGCCTCCGCCAAGAATTTCTTATCAAAGAGCCAGCGGAAGAAGAGGTCCAGGCTGGAGGGAAGCACAGGAGAGATGGGGTGGGGGCTGGAGTGGTGCAGAAACACCAGGGAAGGGGGAGTCCCTCCGCTGTGAGCCACTGGGGAGACTCCTGGACATGGGGTGGGTAGCTTAGGAGGCCTGGGGGTGGCCAGGTTTCCCATCTTGGGCCCCTTGCCTTGTAAGGGAGGTAGGGAGCCCGAACTGCTCTCCTCTCCCTGTCCTGCAAT
Source organism: Theropithecus gelada (assembly GCF_003255815.1). Taxonomy (NCBI): domain Eukaryota; kingdom Metazoa; phylum Chordata; class Mammalia; order Primates; family Cercopithecidae; genus Theropithecus; species Theropithecus gelada. The sequence goes on along the minus strand of NC_037671.1, from coordinate 46,527,176 downwards.
CCCCCTACCCTGGCTCCTCTCCCATCCTCCTCAACTCACCTGCTCAGTCCCAGCGAGGGCAGGAGCAGCACCATGAAGATGAGGAAAGTGTAGCACTTGTGCATGGTGGTCCTGTTCTCCCCAGAGCTGGAGGGAGGGGAGCAGGGAACGGTACAGGTCAAGGGAGCCCAGGCCCCAGACGTGCTCCCCCAACAATGACAATGTCCAAGGAGTGTCCCCCGGGAAGAGTGGGCCTCCCAAGGTGAGGGTGCTGGGCACTACCCCTTCCCTGCCAGCTGTGCGACTGCCAGGAGCCTGAAGGGCAAAGTGCTGCCCCGTGAGGACGGGTCATTGAGGGCAGGCCACAGCAAGGTGTGGTGTGAGTAGAGGCACCTTACCGTGTCCAGTGGGCTTCAAAGAAGGCTGAGTAGTAGACGATGGTGGGAAGCAGGGCCGAGAAGCACCACAGCAGCAGGGTGGGGAAGAACTGGGTGATGATGGGGTTCTGCAGCAGGGCACAGGGTGTGTCAGGCAGGGCAGTCTAGGGGACCCAGGTGGCTTTGCTTATGTGTCTCCTCCTCAACTGGGCCCTGGGCCTCACAACTGTCAAGGCGCCCATGTTGGAAGTCCAGAACATCTGGAGGTCTGGGGTGAGGGTGGGGGCCAGGGCCATATGTATAACCCCAGGGTGAATAATACTGAGAGTCAGCATTTGCTGAACACCTACTATGTGCTAAGCACTGTTGATGTACTTTCCATGTTTTCATCCTCACAATAATGCTGTTACCCCATTTGACAGATGAGTAAACTGAGGCAAAAAAATATTCAATAGCTTCCCTAGGTAGCAAACCATGAGGTAGGGATTTGAATCCATGCAGTCTGGGTCTTATCTATTACGCTATTATCACTGCTTGTGATTTGCCAACTGTCCTTCTTCAAACTCTGAGGTTCTAAAGAGGTATGCTCTGTGCATGGCAGGAGGGGTGAGGGGAGGCTAGGCGGATGTGCATGCCACCCTACTGTCATCGGAGCAGCCCTGCTTTTCCACATTGGGTTTCACGCTGATAAAGAGATCAGAATCGAAGTCTAAAAGCCACTGATCTAGTCGAACCCTTCCATTTTTTCAGTTAGAAAGACTGAGGCATGAGGGAAGGGGACCTCTCTGAGATCAGGACTAAATGCAGGCTCTCTCTCTTCCCTGGGTGTTTCTCCAGGTGTTGCAAACCTAAGGGTGACTCCTCTGAGGGGGAAGGTGGCAGGGAGCCCAAGGGAAGTGCACACAGGGGTTTTTGGGAGCTTGTTGGTGGCAGGGGGCTGGAAGAAGCAGAACGGGCTGGGAAGAGGGATCAGGGCCTGGTATCTGTGTGTTGTGACCCAGCGTGGAAAGTGAAAGGGGCACGGGGCCTCACGTTGAGGTACTCCACAGGCTTGGTGACGTTGAACTTGTCCATGGTGGTGATGATGATGGCTGGAGTGGTGAGGAAGAAGAGGAGGATGAAGAGGACGACATTGATGACCAGGCAGCGCAGCCACCAGATGAAGCCTCGGATGGAGAGGTGCTCCCTGGAAAGGTGGGGGGCAGTCACTCCAGGGACCAAGGGCAGGATTGGCCCCCAGTGACACCAAGACACTCCCTCTCCTCCCCCTACCTACTGAGCCCCCCCCAGGCCTTGGAAAGCCTGCCCTGCCACCTGTGTGCTCACCAGTAGATGTTCTGGGGGTCGGGGGCGTAGGACACGGTCCAGTTGGAGATGTGCAGGGACTCGCTGCAGGATGAGGGGCGTGGCTCCCCGCGGCAGGTGCAGCCCTGGCATTTACACACGTTGAAGTCCTTCAGGATGCTAGAAAGATGGGCACTGGTAACCACAGGCCCACCCGGAGGCCACACTGCTGGCAGAAGGCCATGAGCACAGGGGTCAGGGAGCCCTGGTGGGCTGCTCAGGGCCGAGGGCCAAGCTGGGGACTCACATGGCGGTGATGGTCTCATTGTGGAAGGTGACAAAGGCCATGCCAAGAGGCTTCTCATTCACCTTCTCCTTCTCCCGCTTGTAGTCTTCCTTCAGCTTCTGCTCCAGCTTTGTGTAGTACTCAATGGCCTCCACCTTTGTGGGAGGGTTAGGGCCAGGGCCTCCAGTTGGAAAGCCAGGCCGGGGCCTGCAGCATCCAGCCCACACTGACTTGGGGCTTTCTACAAGCCAGGCACTGCTCCACTAAGCATTTTTGTTTTTGAAACAGGGTCTCGCTCTGATGCCCAGGCGTGAGTGTAGTGGTAGGATCTCAGCTCACTGGAGCCTCAACCTCCCAGGCTAAAGTGAACCTCCCACCTCAGCCTCCCGAGTAGCTGGGACTACATGTGTGCAGCACCATGCCTGGCTAATTTTTGTATTTTTTGTAGAGATCAGGTTTTGCCATGTTGCCTAGGCTGGTCTCAACTCCTGGCTCGAGTGATCCACCTACCTCAGCCTCACACAGTGCTGGGATTACAGGCATGTGCCACTGCACCCAGCACCTCTAAGCTTTTTTACATGTATTACTCACTTTACCCTCACAACACTCTCATAAAGTGGGCACATTAACCCCATGAGGAAACTGAGGCACTGAGCAGTAAGCAACTTGCTCAAGTCCCCAGAGTCAGTGGGTACAGCACAACATCGCCCTTTTGGCTGACATCTTCTAATTTGAGGTTTGAAAACCTGGTCGCTGTAGGGACATCAGACAAACCCAACAGTGGGAACTGAGGCTTCAAGGATTCCAGGGACAGTTGGGGACTCACTGAGGGCAGGGCCCCAGCCTTGCCTCCCCAGGACCAGTCCAACCCCTCCCCAGACTCAACAGCCAGCCTGCGTCATACCTGCTCACAGCCTCGCACCACGCAGCAGCAGAGGTGGCCGCAGGGCTTGGGGTTGATCATGGTGGGCACGTTCTCTTTGCTCTGGAGGTTTGTGAAGTACAGCTTTCCCCGCTCGGCCTTCTTCCTGTGGGACCCAGATGTCTGGTCACCTACATCTGGGGCTGGGGCTGGCTCAGCTTGGGGGTCATCTAGCTTACGCCCCAAGGACAGGAGCTGTCTTGTTCTTGAATTTGTTTAGGATACATGCTTCAGATGTGGCCACACCCTAAGGTCTCCCCACCCATCCCCAGAGGGCCAGAAGTTCTTCCTGCAGGCTGACCTAAATTTCTCATACTGTAGCCAAAGAAGGGCATGTCCTCAGATGCAGTGAGGACCATGGGCCCCCTTCCCCTCACAACAAACTCTAACCTCCAGGCCTTGCTCTTTCCAGAGCTGAATTAACAGGCCTTCCAAAGAGTTGGATTAAAATCAAATGCCCTAGGAAAAAATCTAGCAGGGGAGCCTGTGTGGTAGCCAATATGTCCTCCACAATGGCAGGGGGCCCTTGGTGTTTCCCTTCCCTGCCCGCAGTCCCTTACCTCTCTGCATCGAGGAACATGAGGCGAGCCACGTTGTAACACGGGCGGGCTTCGAGAACTGTGCAGTTGGGGTAGGCTTCCCTGAAACACAGTCCATGTATCATCTTGTGCAGGGACCCCACCCACCTGCCCCTGACTTTCATCCAAGACCCCATCACCTTCAAGAAACACATCTCCGGCTGGATGTGGCGGCTCACGTCTGTAGTCCCAGCACTTTGGGGGGCCGAGGCAGGAGGATCACCTGAGGTCAGGAGTTTGAAACCAGCCTGGCCAACATGGTGAAACCCTGTCTCTACTAAAAATACAAAAATTAGCCGGGCGTGGTGGCACACGCCTGTAGTCCCAGCTACTCAGGAGGCTGAGGCAAGAGAATCGCTTGAACCCGGGAGGCGAAGGTTGCAGTGAGCCAAGATCACACCACTGCACTCCAGCCTGGGCGACAGAGCAAGACTGTCTCAAAAAAAAAAAAAGACAAAAAAACCCCACAGCTCCAATTCAAGCTGCCTTTTTCTTAGTCTACAAAACTGAGAGTTCCCCAAGAATAAAGCTTTGCAGTTCCTCCTCATGCTTATCTGAGTGGGGAAGTGGGAGCAGAAGGCCTGAGCACTGTGTGAGTGCAGGCTGGGCTGACGAACCAGGATGTGTAGGGACACACTGCATGCAGCTGGGAAAGCCTGGGCTATGGTCTGATTCCTGTCCAGGGCTGTGACCTTTAGGTTGAGAGAAACTGCATCTAGTCATAGGCTATATACTTCCTTAACTCTGTTCCCAGAAGACCCGGTCACAGCCCAGCACTTAGCCTTGACCACAGATGGACCTCAACCAACCCATAACCCAGTCTACCAAATGATCTCTAACTTTGGCCCAAGATAGAAAAGAGATTGATCCTGACCCCTGACCAGGGTGAGGGTGACCTCTAACAGTGGCCAAAGACTGAATCTTAAGCCCACCCTGGCCAAAGACTGACCCTAGACTTGTTACCCAGACCCACGACTGACCTCCTAACCCTGACTCCAGATTCATCCCTACCTTGACTTAAGAGAGAAACTGTCACTGACTCACTGGTACCTGGTACTGGGCAGGACTTGAAGAATGCTTGCTGAGTGAAGGAATAGTTCATTTGTTTGTTTGTTTGTTTGAAATATTTTGAGATGGGGTCTCATTGTATTGCCCAGGCTGGTCTTGAACTCCTGGGTTCAAGTGATCCTCCTGCCTCAGCTTCCCAAAGTGCTGGCATTACACTAGTGAGCCACCATGGCTGGCGGGAATAGTTTCTTTTTTTTTTTTTTTTTGAGACAGAGTCTCACTCTGTCACCCAGGCTAAGATGCAGTGATGTGATCTTGGCTCACTGCAACCTTCGCTTCCTGGGTTCAAGCGATTCTCGTGCTTCAGCCTTCCGACTAGCTGGGACTACAGGTTATACCCAGCTAATCTTTTTTTTTTTTTTTTTTTGTATTTTTAGTAGAGATGGGATTTCACCATGTTGGCCAGGCTGGCCTCAAACTCCTGACCTCAGGTGATTGGCCCGCCTTGGCCTCCCAAAGTGCTGGGATTACAGGCATGAGCCACTGCACCCAGCCTAATAGATTTTTTTTTTTTTTGAGGTGGAGTCTTGCTCTGTCGCCCAGGCTGGAATGCAGTGGTGCAATCTCAGTTCACTGTAACCTCCACCTCCTGGGTTCCAGCGATTCTCCTGTCTCAGCCTCCTCAGTAGCTGGGATTATAGGCATGTGCCACCATGCCTGGCTAATTTTTATGTTTTTAGTAGAGATGGGGTTTCACCATCTTGGCCAGGCTGGTCTTGAATTCCTGACCTTGTGATTCACCCGCCTCGGCCCCAAAAAGTGTTGGGATTACAGGTGTGAGCCACCGTGCCTGGCCAGTAGTTCGTTTTTTTGTTTTTTTTTTTTTTGAGGCGGAGTCTCGCTCTGTCACCCAGGCTGGAGTGCAGTGGCCGGATCTCAGCTCACTGCAAGCTCCGCCTCCCGGGTTCACGCCATTCTCCGGCCTCAGCCTCCCGAGTAGCTGGGACTACAGGCGCCCGCCACCTCGCCCGGCTAGTTTTTTTTTTTTTGTATTTCTTAATAGAGACGGGGTTTCACCGTGTTAGCCAGGATGGTCTCGATCTCCTGACCTCGTGATCCGCCCGTCTCGGCCTCCCAAAGTGCTGGGATTACAGGCTTGAGCCACCGCGCCCGGCCAGTAGTTCGTTTTTAAATCTGATCACGCACTGTTCTTTGATCCTAATCCTTAATCTAGACTGAGTCCCCATCTTTTTATATTTTATTACAATTTTATATTTTTTTACAATTTTACAAATTACAATTTTATATTTTATTACAATTTTTATATTTTATTACAATATATAAAATATAAAATTTTATATTTTATTACAATTTATATATTTTTTTACAATTGAACACAGTGGCTCATGCCTGTAATCCCAACACTGTGAGAGGCCGAGACAGGAGGACTGCTTGAGGCCAGGAGTTCATGACCAGCCTGGGCAAGAGTGAGACCCCATCTCTAAAAAAAGAAAAAAAAAATTGAGCCAGGTGTGGTGGTGAGTGCCTATAGTCCCAGCTACTCAGCAGTCTGAGGCAGGAGGATTGATACAGCCCAGGAGGTCAAGGCTACAGTGAGCTGTGACCACACCCCCATATTGCAGCACTCCAGCCAGGGAGACAGAGTGAGACTCGGTCTCAAAAAAATTTTTTGTTTTAATGAAGGACCACCAAGTATTGAATGCATGAGTTACTGCTCTAAAGTATTAACATAGACCTCATAAACCCATGAGAATTTAGAAACTTAAATCTGGGATAGGGTCCTTGAAATGTACTTCCCAGGAGGCTAAAGATCTTTCCTCTGATATTGTTCCTCAAACCGTTTTAGGTTTCCCCTTTGGAAGGGTCCACTCTCATTCTCACTAGACTAATCTCTAATCCTCTAAATCCAACCACACAGGCCCCTTGATCTGCACACAAGATAGTCCCTAATTGTGCTGAGACAGTCCTTCAATCCAGACAGACCATAGACTTGGACCACAAGCCCTGCCTAATCCTGACAATGAGCTCAAAGGCTGTCTCTTACTCACCATATACCCAGCCCTGTCCCAACAGCTTGTATATAGTAGGTGTTCAATACACATGTGGCAAATGAGCAGATCAATGAGATGGCTACTCCATCATGCTCATCCCAGTGATCCAAAAAACTCCAATTAGGACTACAGTCTCCCTTAGCCCTGCTTATAGGCTGACCTCTCCTAAACGAAACTATAGACCCACCCCTGAAACACAACTAGGATCTTGAGCTTCCCAAGGGCACGGATCAGGTTTGGTTCTACTCTGTCTCCCAGGCATGAAGCACATAGTAGATGTACAATAAATGTGGGCTGAATGAACAGACGGTTGACTAGTAGGGTTCACTCAGGTCTCTGTTCAAATGCCACCCTGTCAGAGTCCCTCCCTATCCACCCCATCAGAAATAGCAACCCTTCCCAACCCCTCTTACCCTGCCCACTTCCCTGCTGTGGTTTTCTTAGCACCTACCCCTTCTTGACACAGTCTCTATTACTAGTTCATCTGTTCCCTGTCCACCCCTCCCCACCAAAATGTAAGCAAATGAGGGCAGGCCTTCTGTTGTTTACTGCTATACCCCCAGCTCCTCCCCATGCAGTTACATGGTAGGTGCTCACTAGATATTTGTATCAAAACAACAACAACAACAACAACAAGAAAAAAACCCAACACCAGATTTCAATACAAACTGATAACTGATTCCAACTGGATGGTAATATTAAGATGTCACCTAATTCATTGTTACCAAAGATGGTATGAGAAAAAAAAAAAGATGTCACTTAATTCTGAGTACACACTGTCCTTAATCCTGACCCAGAGTGCCCTGTAATGCTGATGACAGCTTGAACCTCAGACAGGACCCCGAACAGTTCTCTCATACTGACAAGAATGATCTAATTTTGACTGCTGTTTTATAGCCTGTATAAGGACTGGGCTTGTTTCTAATTTATTTGTGCCTGGCACATAGAAGGTTTTCAATAATTGCATGTAGTGTGAAAGAGTATCCATCTACTAATGCTGATCACAAACCAGTCCTTAATCTTCTAACACAGGCTCTGGTATCTGACCCTGACCAGATAGATGTTCACTCTCAATCCTGCCCAAACATGATCTCTGATTGGATCACACACAGGCCTGACTCAGGACAGTGAGTGAACTCTGATTCTGGCCAACAGACAGATCTGGGCCTCGGATTCAACCTTGATTCTTTACTTTCTTTTTTGAGACAGGGTCTTGCCCTATTACCCAGGCTGCAGTACAGTGGCGCAATCGCAGTTCACTACAGCATCAGCCTCTTGGGCTCAAGACATCCTCCCACCTCAGTTGCCTGAGTAGTTGGGACTATTGGTGCATGCTACCATGTCTGGCTAATTTTTATATTTTTTTGTAGAGATGGGGTTTCAACGTGTTGTCCAGGCTGGTCTTGAACTCCCGGGCTCAAGCAATCTTCTCAAGGGGATTACAGGTGTGAGCCACCACACCTGGCCTAAACCCTGATTTTGACAGTAGACTGAGCCCAAATCTCAACCTCAGTCTGGGCCATGATCCAGACCAACGTCCCTTATCATGACCACTGGCCAGCTCCTGATTCTGACCACAGACTGACCTCAGAGCAATCTCTGATCAGACCCTGGATTAGCTCCTAAAGCCGATCACCATACGATGAACCCCCTGAGAACTCAATCGTTTTTCTTTTTTTGAGACAGAGTCTCGCTCTGTCGCCCAGGCTGGAGTGCAGTGGCACGATCTTGGCTCACTGCAACCTCTGCCTCCCAGGTTCAAGCGATTCTTCTGCCTCAGCCTCCCGAGTAGCTGGGACTACTGGTGCACGCCACCATGCCCGGCTAATTTTTGTATTTTCAGTAGAGACAGGGTTTTGCCATATTGGCCAGGCTGGTCTCAAACTCCCGGCCCTCAATGATCTTTTATTATTGTTTTTAAGACACGGGGTATCACTATGCTGACCAGGCTGGTCTTGGAACTCCTGGCCTCAAGTAATCCTCCCATCTTGGCCTCCCAAAGTGTTGGGATTACAGGCGTGAGCCCCTGTGCCTGGCCTCTTCTATTTTTTATTTTTTGAAACATTTGAAACAGGGTCTTGCTCTGTCACCCAGGCTGGAGTGCAGTGGTGCAAACATGGCTCACTGCAGCCTCGACCTCCTGGGTTCAAGTGATCCTCCCACCTCAGCCTCCCAAGTAGCTGGGACTACAGGTACATGCCACCACACCTGGCTAAGTTTGTTTTTTTGGTAGAGACGGGGCCTTACTATGTTGCCCAGGCTGGTCTTCAACTCCTGGGCTCAAGTGATCTGCCCACCTTGGTCTCCCAAAGTGCTGGGATTGCAGGCATGAGCTCCCATGCCTGGCCTTATTCATTTTTTACAGTCCCAAAGCCCACTACGGTAACTTATGACTAACTGCATTTGAGAAAGTTTGCTGAGTGAACAGATGCATATGTGAGAAGAGCCCTAATCCTGTGGTATAGAGACCGTCCCTACACACCCCCATGGAGGGGCCCTTCACTCTCATTCCCCACCCTATGAGCTGTGCCCCAAGATGCATCCCTAGCCATGGGGTGACCAGGTGAGTTCCCACTTTGCCTCATTACATCACCTCCCTTTTCTCTAGTTTCTGGCCACCGGACAGTCCTGGAGGTCTGCTCTACCCACCCCAAGACATAATTCCAGAGCTGAAAAAGTCTCAAGAGAATACACAGTTCAAATTCTCCTGGACTCCTTGGAATCCACTGGAAACCAAGGAGCTTCTCCCTGTCATATCTGCACACAAACTCCAGAATGCTGCTTTTAATTTTAAAGAAGGTATGTACGCCAGTGGACCCTGGGTCAACGACCTAGACCCAGTCTGAGCCAGGAGGAGGTTTGCGGGTAGGGGGTTTGAGTGACTCGCTCTTCAAGTTTTTGTCCTCGTTTTCCTGTTTTAAAGGGGCCTATCACCCAGCCCAAGTGCTAAACCACCCTGGAATCGGACATTTCTTCCTGGATCTAATCTTTATCCCACCCATGGCAGAGCTCCAGGTTAGGGTATAAGGATGTTCTTGGAGTTCAAAGGCAGAGAAGGCTCTGCAGCAGGGCTTGAGGCTAGGGGGAAGTGTGGCTTACTCACTCAAAATGCTTCTTGATCTTTTCTGACTCTGCATATTTGGAGATTCCATTGATGAAGAGGGTCCGCTTCACCTGGGTGACAGGGGAGTGGGTTTGCCTTCTGAGGCCTGACCCCAGCGGAGCCAGAGGATGTGGGGGGTGGAGGGCACTAGAGAAGGGTGTTTTGTTTTGAGGGGGTAGAGAAGTAGGTGAGCAGAGGGGAGCAGATGGGGTGACAGGAGGCCTTAGTTATAGATAAGCCAGGTCCCAGGGAAAGCAGGGGAGTGTTTCTAACAGAAATCAGGCAGTGAGCCTAACAAAAGAGCCACGCCATCCTATGCTCTTGAGGGGTTATAGAGGCAGATGAAGGGGGTACTACTTTCAGCTCCTTAGACCCTGAGGACCCAGTACAGTGGTTGGCATGGAGTAGGTGTCTGGTTCTGGCTTGGTGAGTGCATGTAGAAGGGGAAGGAATATTACTATCCTAATGTCAGCCACAGCTACTTCCCCAAGTGCTGGGCACAGCATGGCTGTTTCCGCGTATTCCCCACAACCTTGGGGGAGGTACTGTTGTTATCCCATTTCACAGATGAGAAAATCGTGGCTTGGGAGGTTATGTAACTTGCAGGACGCTGTGCCAGCATTCAAACCCAGCTGACACCTCTTGGGGCTGAGACAAGAGAGGCCTGCAGGGAAGGGAAGGGAAGAGGCTGGGGGCGGGGCAGGACCTGGGCTCTGCTCCACGCACCAGATCATCCTCCTTGTAGCGCATCTTGGAGGTGTGTCTACGCATGCTGTAGACGGTGAGCAGCAGATACAGGAAGGCGAAGGAGGTGTGCAGCCATAGCAGGTTGTTCCTGGGAGGAGCAGAGAGGATACATGGGAGCCACTGGGGCTAGGACACACTCAGATGAGATGCCTCAGCCTGTCAGTGTTAAACCCTTGAGACAGACAGGGCCCTCTACTGCCACCAGCCTTCTGGCACTGACTCCTCACAAGGCAGGCCCACATCCCACATCCCCTAGACCCCAAGATTCTCCCATTCCAATGAAAATGTCCCTGATAGGCCACCTCTCTACACCCTACCCGCTGGTTACAGTGTCTCCAACTGCCCCAGCTGGCCCTCCCTGGTTCCTGAGATTTCACCCTCCTCTTCTGTATCTGGTCATCCTTGGGGGATCCTCAGCAGGCATCCCCCTCTTCTGTCTCCAACTCAAGCCCTCAGGGACCCTCAGCCATCCCTGTAGCCTTTGCTCCCATCAATGCAGCTGCCTTTCCTCTCTGTCCCACATCATGGCCCAGACTCTGGTCATAGACCTTGGCCTGGCCAACCAGCTTCACCTCTTACCCTGATTTCAAGTTGGCAATGGTGGTTCTCCCAAAGCTGTAGGCATTGTTCTCTAGGGGGTGAGAAGAGGGAGAGGATAATGGTGGGGTCAGGGCACATCCCCTCCAGCCCCATCCTCTCTCCACCCTAGCCGTCCTGGCCCTCACTGACCCAGCAGGTCCCCTGAGAAGTTGACAGGCAGCACGATGCCTACGGAGAGGACGCCCACAACCACCAGCAGCCCGATGATGTGCCGCTGAAAGGACAGGTAGTGCACGGCGTCGCCCCCACATTTGTCCCGGATCTCATCATCCCTGCAGCCGTACGGGGTGGACAGAAGAATTAGGTTAGGACCAGGGCAAGAAAGGGGCTGCAACTTGCCTGCCCTGACCCACCCCCACCCCAAACCCACCCTAGCTCCAGCTGATCTGGCAGTACTACAGGGCTGAAATGGGACTTCTTGGTCCCCTATTTTCTGAGGGGAGAAGGGAGCAAGGCAGAAGAGAGGGGGAGGGAGAAAAAGGAGAAATGCATGGAGAAGGGGAGGGATGAAGGCAGAGGACTAGAAGGAAAGAAAGAGGTAAAAGAAAAAAGAGACTGCAGAGAGAGGAAGGGGAAGAAGAAAAATGGGAATGCAGAGAAAAGGGAAGAAAAAAGAGAAATATCTGTGGAGGGAGAAAGAGGAGAAAGAAGGAGGACCAGCAGGAGGAGGAGTGGTAAAAGAGGCAGAAGTGAAGGAAGGATGGGAGGAGGGGCAGCAGCACCTCATGGGTGTGGCTGAGCCTGGTGTAGTGAAGTGAGGTACCCATGCAGGAGGCTTAGGGGAGTGGGTGGCGGCAGTGCTGACCTGTCCCGGCTTCCTGCCTTTCTCAGTGCTCACTGCCTGCCTGCTGGACTCTGGCTGGATCTCCTGAGTTCTGCCTGCTGGACACAGGCTCTGCCTGCCGCTGGCTGGCTGCTCCCAGCCTACTGCTGCCCCCACCCGCTGGCTGCACAGAGGCTGAGGCAGGGGCTCCATCCCTTCTCTCTACGTGGGGCAGGGCAGGGAGAGAAGAGGGCAGAGCGGGCCCCCCAGGCAGGGGGGTCACAGAGGAGATTGTGGGGTCAAGTGAGTGTCCGGGGACAGCAGAGGCTCGGGTCCCCAGGGCTTGGCCTTCCAGAGCAGGGAGGAGGGTGCTGGGCTGGCAAGGAGTGCTAAGGCCCTGAAAGCTGCTGGCTTCTCAATTTTGTAGGGAGATGCCAGGTTCTGAAGTTTCTCTCTTTCTTTAGAGCTTGAAGATGGTCCACTTACTTTATCCTGAAGATGGCTGTCAGCCAGGAACAGAAACCCTGGGGGAACAGAGGGCTGTCAGCGGGAGTCCCCAGCCCACCAACCCGAACCTCTCTTCTCCCTCAAGTCCCACCCATTCTCTTAATTACCTCCAGGCACAGCTTCCACACCCCTCGCTAAAAAAAAAATCCTTATATCCTAGGAACTAGCTTATCCCCAAAAAGGGAGAGAGGGAAGGTCTCAGCCCTCAAAGAAAAAAGACCAACACTAAACAGGGTTATCTGTGAATCCTCATGTCCAGATCTACAGATTTCTGCAAATACCCTGTGGCTGTGTAGGCCAGGGTGGGACGGGTGGGGCTTGGGGTTCTAAGGTTAGCAGGGCCTCCAGACCTCCAGCTAATAAGAGTTTACAATATGGCTGCCAAAAGCAGAGAGGAGGGCCTTGCTGCCTGAATTCCAGCTATTAACCCTCTAGTCTACCCTGGAAGGACTAAAGCCCAGGGTCACTGTGAGCTACAAGATATCTCCCCACCTCCGGCCAGATGTGGTGGCTCACACCTGTAATCCCAGCACTTTGGGAGGCCAAGGTGGGCGGATCGCCTGAGGTCAGGAGTTCAAGATCAGCCTGGCCAACATGGTGACACCCCATCTCTACTAAAAATACAAAAATTAGCTGGGTGTGATGATGCACACTTGTAATCCCAGTTACTTGGGAGGCTGAGGCTGGAGAATTGCTTGAACCCAGGAGGTGGAGGTTGTAGTGAGCTGAGATCACACCACTGCACTCCAGCCTGGGTGACAGAGCAAGACTCCATCTCAGGGAAAAATTGAAAAAAAAAAACAAAAAAAAGAGATCTCCCCACTCCAGCCTCTAGGCCTGTAAAGGCAGAGAGTGGGGATATTCAGGGGAGGGCTGGGCCGAGGGCACCCTGCCCCTAACTCCATCCAGGAGAAAGTCCAGACATAACACAGGATGGGGTAGAAAGGTGCCTTTCAGCCATGATTCAGGACCATGCTACCTGTTGCCAACATCACCTGAGTCTGAGGACTATCTGGATACCTCTGGCTAGCAGGTGTGACAACTTTGCCACCTACCAGTATGAGTCCAACTCAGGAAGCTGAAGGCCATCTTCTGCTGGGACTGCTGGAAGAGCTGCCACCCCTAGGACTTGCAGCCCAAGAGGGACTGACCAGGGCCACCCCATGTCTGAGGATTAGAGTTCTGACTAGGCTCCTCACCCTCATGGAATTAATGACGGAGAGCCAGGCAGGTAACACCTGTGTTTTAGGTCTGATATGAAAGGGGGTCTGGAGTCTGTTATGAACTGCCATTCATACGCCTTTTTGAAAGGGACCACTGCTGGCCAGGCGCGGTGGCTCAAGCCTGTAATCCCAGCACTTTGGGAGGCCGAGACGGGCGGATCACAAGGTCAGCAGATCGAGACCATCCTGGTTAACACAGTGAAACCCCATCTCTACTAAAAAATACAAAAAACTAGCCGGGAGAGGTGGCAGGTGCCTGTAGTCCCAGCTACTCGGGAGACTGAGCCAGGAGAATGGCGTAAACCCAGGAGGCGGAGCTTGCAGTGAGCTGAGATCTGGCCACTGCACTCCAGCCTGGGCGACAGAGCTAGATTCCGTCTCAAAAAAAAAAAAAAAAAAAAAAAAAAAAAAGAAAGGGACCACTGCCACTCAGCTCCAATCCACAAGCAGGTCAACTGGCCCACACGGCCAGGGGTCACCCACCTGCAACCTCCAAGCAACATGACGGATTCTGTTGGCTTTGCTAGGCAGGGCTGGAGGGCTTATTATTTCTTTTGTTTGTTTTGAGACGGAGTCTTGCTCTGTCGCCCAGGCTGGAGTGCAGTGGGGTGATCTCAGCTCACTGCAAGCTCCGCCTCCTGAGTTCATGCCATTCTCCTGCCTCAGCCTTCCAAGTAGCTAGGATTATAGGCGCCAGCCACCATGCCTGGCTAATTTTTTGTATTTTTAGTAAAGACGGGGTTTCACCATATCTCCTGACCTCGTGATCCTCCCGCCTTGGCCTCCCAAAGTGCTGGGATTACAGGTGTGAGCCAAGGGCTTATTATTACTTCTAAAGCCATGACTATGGAAAAAAGGTGGCCTTAGGATTAATCAGCAGAAGTGGGCACAGAACTCTTTGTGGCAAACAAAGTTGGGAATTCACGAATGTTAGGGCTGTGCTAGTTTGGAGGCTGTGACATAGAGGAAGGAGCCAGGAGTTCTGGGCCTGGGGGGGTCATCCTGTGGTTCCCTGGATGAATCACTTTCCTTGCTGAGGAGGAGGCCAAACCAGCATCCCTGACTACACATCACTGAAAGTGAGGGACTTCTCAGCCCATATGCCCTGGGGGTGGGGTGGGGGACTAAGAAGTTTTAGGGAGGGCACTCACATTGTCCCTTTGGTCAAAGTCAACGGAGCTGGATACAGAGGTGAGACGCTCATACCGGTCATGACTGTCCCCGTGCATAGCTGAAGCCACACTGGGGGTGAGGGAGATGAGAGATCAGAGAGCCTGTTGAGTCTGAGTCCCCGGGGAGCTGGGCCGAGTGCTCCAGAGCTCCAGGGCTATAGAAGGCACAGAAGGCACAGGAAGCGCAAAGGCTGAACCAGAGAGGAATGACTGCCCTCTACCCGGCTTCCCTCAAATATGCCTCTTCCTTTCAGGGTGACTCAGGGTGGGGGCGGAGGTGGGCACTGATGCTGGGCAGTAGGGCCTTGAGGGAGGAGGTAATCTTCATCATCTCCCTAAGGAGGCTGAAGTGAGAACGCCAGAGGGCCCTGCAGTTCCAGAGTTGACTGGCAGGGGCTGGGGACAGGCAACAGAGCCAATATTATGCAAAGAGCAATGAGGAGGTGGAGGAAAGGATGGACCAGGAAAACCTGGAAGGGCTGGGAAGACTGGAAGGTCTCCTGGGTGGGGCCCTCCCCTCCCCTCCCCTCCCCTCCCCTCCCCTCCCCTCCCTTCCCCTACCCTCCCGCTTCCCTGACTCCAACAGCTGTTACAACTCCAACTCCAATCCTATAGACAGAGATGACAAAGTGACAAAAAAGCCCATTCTGGGGGGCTCCTTGGGCAGTCCCCCTCCCAGGCCTCCAGAAGAGGTGAGCAGAGAACCCTGGAATATGAAGAACTAGCTGTTAGGTGACAAGAAGCTGCTGGTGACACCCAATCTTGTCTCTACGTGATTGTGCTGAGGATTTCCTGGAGGACAACTCCTCCCCTCCAGCCAACAAGGGCCGCATAGGCAGGGGCACACAGAGAGGGACTTCTCACAGGGAGGGACTTCTCCCAGG
Organism: Theropithecus gelada; assembly: GCF_003255815.1. NCBI lineage: Eukaryota > Metazoa > Chordata > Mammalia > Primates > Cercopithecidae > Theropithecus > Theropithecus gelada. Next base: position 46,511,671 of record NC_037671.1, on the reverse strand, counting down.
CAGGGAGCCAGAGGGAGAGATGAAGGGGAGGTGAGGCAGAGACAAGCTGGGGAGCCCCCTGCTCTGCAAAGCACACCGCCTGCGTTAATCCGAAACATGAGCCTGCAGAGGAGAAAACTGCAAAAAGAAACCAGCAACTTGGCAGGAAGAGAAGAGAAGCGTGAGAGAAGAAAAGGGAAAGCTGGTTTAGTGGGAATGAGGGGGCTGGTGCCCCACATACTATTCCTGTTCCACTCGGTCCCTCTCCTGCCGCCGAAGCCTGGGGACAGAGAACAGACAGGGTTAGCAGAGGTGGGGGAGAGTCCCTGGGGATAGGTGAGGAACAGGGGCCCAACTGAGGGCCCTCATGCCCCCATGCCCACATTGGGGCTAGTCCCTTTTCATCCCCCCAGCAAAGGGGATTGAGAGAGGGCTGGCTCCTTCCTATTCCTAAGGAGTGTGGAGCAAGGTGTGTGTGTGGAGAGCTAGAGGGAGGGTCCCAGACCCTTACCTGTCTGCATCTGTCACCAAGGCCAGCCGCCCATAGTCCCAGGCCACCTTCCGGAGGATAGAGAATAAGAACAGCAGTGCCTGAGGGAAGAGGGGGCAGTTGGCAAGTGCAGAGGCTGTCCGCCTGCTGGACTAGGGGGCAGAAGCAGAGGGTCCAAAATCTTGTCTTAGAAGGGGATGACCCTGGCTCGGGTGAATGGTCAAAGTCGAGGCTTGGGCTGGATGATGGAGACTCCTCCTGCTTAAGCCTGGGAAGTCAGGGGCAGGTGGCAGAGTGGTTAGAGCTGGAGGTGTTTGCCAGGTGTGTACAGGGCATGGATGCCAAGGTAGGGGGTGGCAGCAGGCACTCACAAGGAAGCACATGAAGTCGAGAGCCAGAACGGTGGGGACGCCCCCAAAGGGCAGGCCCTGCAGGACAGTGCTGCGGATGCGGGCGCTGTAGCAGTAGTCCTTGGGGTTGCTGTTGTTGAGGGCCGTGGTGCCCAGTGTGGCCAGCAGAAAGGGCAGCATGGCTGCTACTGCCGCATGGTCCTCCTGGGCAGAGGGTGGAACAGTCAGCTGGGTTTGCCCCCATCCCCTTCATGGCCCAGTAGGGTGGGTGTGGGGAGGGGGCAGTGAGGGCAGATCACCAGGCTGCCTGGGTAGGTGGAAGCTCTGGCCTCTGGAGATAAGGGCCTAGGGAGGGGAGAGTTGAGTCACATGGATTTGCCTTCACTGGCAATCTGGCTATGACACCCCACCCTGGGTATGGGGAACTCAGTCTAGATGCCAGGCCTGGACTGGGGAGGCTGGTTTCATTAAGAGGCTGGTTTCATTTTCAGGAAGGGGTCTGTGATTTTCTAACATCTATCTAAATGCCCCCTGCCCCCGCCACCCCCACACTCTCATTCTTTCAGTCTTAGGGCAGGGGGCGGAGCTGAGCCTAGGAAGACAGGGAGGGGTCTTAGATTTGAGGACTCAGGGTAAGATGAGGGGTCTCCACATCAGGGGAAAATGGGTCAGGAGCCAGCTGCCTCGTCCTGATCTTTTCTTTCTATGCCTATTAGAAAAATGGCACAATTTCATTTGATTAGGGTTTTGAACTCTGTTAATCACCTCTATATAACTGGCTTAGGTTCGACGATGGGTCAGAGTAGGAAGTCAAGTAAATAGCAGTACTTCTGCGTTCGAGTTACCTCCCTGGCCCCAGCCACTCCTGCTTATTCTCATTTCTCTTCCCTATACCGTTCTCCTCTCTTCAGGATCACCTGAGTGTTATGAGTACTACAACTCCCACAGTGCCATGCTCCTGCCTCTAATGCAGGGAAGGCTGGGAAAGCTATGCCCTCCGGCGAGCTTTTCCACTGGCAAAGGAGGGGAGAGTGGGTGGGGAGCCTCTTAGCCTGCCCGGGCAGCCAGGGTGCTGTCTGGTTCCCTGCTGCTGGCCAGCTGCATTGATGCTCAGAGTGGATGGGGTGGGCAGGAGGAGGAGGAAAGGGACAGCCAGCCTGAGTGCCTGGGTTCTCAAAGTGTTTGGGGACAGAACAGAGTGGGGCCCTGGGGAGAATCCCAGGATGGCGGAGAAGTGTGGCCTCAGCAGTGCAGCACTGCCCCACCCATTTTACTGGGGGGTCCCTGGGGGACCCTTCTGCTGACAACACTGAAGCTCTGCCTTGGGGGCGGGGGGTGGGGGAAGGTCCTCAGGGAAGGAAAAGGAAAACCAGACAAAGAGAACAACAAACTAGCAACAGTGACTGCAACTTCGGGAGCAGGGGCCCTTTGCCCCCAGGGGGAATCAGAGGGTTTCTCCTGCCTCTTCCTAACACTTCAACCACAGGGCAAGAGGCAGAAGCCCTCAGATGGAGGGGAGGATGGAGTTGTTGATGTGTTTTACTTGGTCCCAGGGAGTCTCTGCAAAGCCTGGATTAGGAAGACTAAAGGAGTAACTGCTGGTATGTCATGCCTCCCCCTTTTCCAGTTCAAGCTGCCTTTAAAAATACACCAATTTAGTAATTGTATCAGGTACCATTTGTCCAGTGCCCTCAGTTTCAAGAATAATATATACGTGATTTCATTCAATCCTCAATGATCCTGAGTTGAGTGTCACTGACATTTTAGGGTGGGGGCACAGGGACTCAGAGGTTAGGCAACTTTCCCAAGGTCACACTGCTAATAAAATGAGGGACCTAGGACCCAAACCTAGCTCACCTTCTTTTTAAAGCTAGAATGCTTTTCAGGGCACCACAATGCTTTTCTGATGTACCTAGAACAGGACTCGGCAGACCATGGAAGCTTTATAAATGCTCATTAAAAGTTCTCAGGCCAGAGAACTTGAGGGTGCTGTGGAAATGTGTGTGTCCAGGTATGTGTGTCCAGGTAAATGTGTGTTGATGTGTGGACCTGTGTCCAGGAGGAGCTAGGTGACTGCATGGCAGTCCACGGAAATGAAGGGAGTTGTTGGCTTCGAAGTGGGGGTGTGAACATGGGTGTGTCTGGGAGCCTGGGTATGTAAACATAAGATGCACAGAACCCTGGCACACTATAGGAGGTTAAAGGTAGGTATAGGTATCTTGGGTTGGGGGGGCTCTAACTAGTCCCCCTTTCTCAATTCTCAACTCCAATGTACTCCAGCAATCTCAACACTCCATTCCCACCGCTTGCCTGTTTCTCTGAATTCCAAGGCTCCACCAGATCAGAATGAAATGAGAACAAGCCCCAGAGTACCATTCCTATCACCTCCTGTCTTAACCACACCAAAGAAAGGTAGAGCATTTTGGAAGCTTCTATATGAATTGGCCCCAGCAGGGTGGACAGGGTCTAGCCAGATGCTTAGTAACTGAAATCACCATGCTCCTCTGCTGTTGGCCTCCTTAGGGTCACAAAACACTCTCACCTCCACAACTGCATTAATTCTCCCACCTGCATGGGAGGAAGGCAGGGTGCACTCAGATCACTATCCCCATTTTACAGGGAGGAAGCAGGAACCCAGTAGGGGAAGCAACTTGCAGTGACAGGACAGGTAAGGGGTGGAGCCTGGGCTGGCGGCTCTGCCGGTTGACAGGCCTGCTCCAAGCTTTTAATTGTGGGGGCGGGGTTGCTGGGCTGAGTTTCATCAAGGGCAGCTGCTTTCAAAGCCAGCACTGGGCTGAGAAATAGAGAAGAGGGAAGACACTGAGGCAGAATACCTCGGGGACGGGAGGTGGCAGTTCTTCCACTCCACAAGGCGCCTGCACCAGCTATATCCCAGAGTTTCTCTAGTCTGATATTGAGGCTTTAGCTAGAAGTATGTCCAGAGAGTGATGGAGGATTTTATTTCTAGCTAACTTAAGCTTTTATTTTACCATTAACGAGTGTGTGCATGGTGGGGGTTGGAGAGCTATAACTTATACGCCTGTTTTTTTGGTTGTTATGTATTTTTTTGAGACGGAGTCTTGCTCTATCACCAGGCTGGAGCGCAGTGGTGCGATCTTGGCTCACTGCAACCTCCGCCTCTTGGGTTCAAGGGATTCTCCTGCCTCAGCCTCCCGAGTAGCTGGGACTACAGGCGCATGCCACCATGCCCAGCTAATTTTTGTATTTTTAGTAGAGACAGGGTTTCACCATGTTGGCCAGGATGGTCTCAATCTCTTGACCTCATGATCTGCCCACCTCAACCTCCCAAAGTGCTGAGATTACAGGCGTGATATAAACTTTTTCAATGGAGTTACTGGACAAGATTTAAGTTAGGGCTTGGGATCAAAGCAAGGCCATGTGGTCTGAGGGGAGGAGATGAAGATGGAAGCTAGCTCTGTTACTATGAAACCTAAGTCTCAGTCTTCCAATCTGTAACAAAGAGATATGAATATTCTTACTCTACCCCCTACCCACTTCAGAGGGATAGGCAAAGAATATATCCACAAGTGAGCATAAAAGTAGTAGTAGGTGCCAGGCACGGTGGCTCACACCTGTAATCCCAGCATTTTGGGAGGCCAAGGTGTGCAGATCACAAGGTCAGGAGTTCGAGACCAGCCTGGCCAATATGGTGAAACCCCGTCTCTACTAAAAAAATACAAAAATTAGCTGGGTATGGTGGCGCGAGCCTGTAGTCCCAGCTACTCGGAAGGCTGAGGCAGGAGAATTGCTTGAAACCAGGAGGCAGAGGTTGCAGTGACCCTAGATCACGCCACTGGGTGACAGAGTGAGACTCCATCTCAAAAAAAAAGTAGTAGTAGGCAGGGTGGGGTGGCTCACCCCTGTAATCTGAGCACTTTTGGAAGCCAAGTGGGGAAGATCCCTTGAGCCTAGGAGTTGGAGGCTGTAGTCAGCCATGATCATGCCACTGCACTCTAAACTGGGCAACAGAGCAAGACCTTGTCTTCAGGAAAAAAAAAAAAAAAAAAAAAAAAAAAAAGCCAGGCATGGTGGCTCACACCTATAATCCCAGCACTTTGGGAGGCTGTGGTGGGAGAATCGCTTGAGCTCAAGAGTCCGAGACCAGCTTGGAAAACATAGGAAAACCCTGTCTCTACAAAAGATACCCCCCCAAAATTTAGCCAGGCATGGTGGTGCACGTCTGTAGGCCCAGCTACTCTGGAAGGTGAGGTGGGAGGATCACCTGAGCCCAGGGAGTTCCAGGCTGCAGTGAGCCGAGATCATGCCACTGCACTCCATCCTGGGTGACAGACAGAGACCCTGTCTAAAAAAAAAAGGAAAGAAAAAAGAAAAACAGAAAAAAAAAAGTAGTAAAATAACACATGTATTAAAAATGTTTATTTAACTCTTCTTTTGTGCGAAGCGCTCTTCTAAGCACTTTACAAATGTAACTCATTCGCTCCCCATCACAACCCCAGGAGGACACTGAGGTACAGAGAGAGTATGTGAGCTACTCAAGGTCACATAGCCAGTCTGTGTAGACCCAGATAAGGACCCAGGCTGCCTGGCTCAAGTGTATGCTCTTAATCACCGCACTTTGCAGAGATATCTACAAACAAGAGCCACTTCCACCAGGGAGCTGGAGGCAGCCAGTTACCACTCTGGAGAAATGCCATACCCTATTTCTACCTGCTTGCCTTTCCTCTTGCTTATAGCTTCCTTCCACTCAGGCCTTGGGTTTGTGATTTCAGGTTCTGAGGCAGGTGTAGGGGACAGGCACCGTAGTCTGGTGGTTAAAAGCACAGACTCTAGGATGTGACAGACCAGGCTTCTAACCTGGGAAAATTACTTAGTCACCCTGGGCCTCAGTTTCTTCATCTGTAAAATGGGACAATAATCCAGTTGTGTCGGTGTTCTGGGGATTAAAAGCTCTTAATACAGTTCAAGGTATATAACAGGCTCCAGGAATTAGCTATTGTTATTAATAAGGTATGGAATAAAAGGGATTGGTTTAGAGAAAGAAAACTGGTGAAAACAAAAATAAGATAAAAACACAGAATTTAACATGATAGAAATATAACAGAGCCCCTCAGTCAGGTTGGGCTTCTTATTCAGACCTAAGGGTTTACACTGTGTTAAGGATTCTGCCAGTGAGTGATAGGGAATATTCTCACTCTTTGAACATACCCCATGCATCTGTGGCAGCCTGGGAGGTGGAGGCATGGGAGAGTAATGGGTCAGAAGTTCAGAGATGATAACCCATTATTGATCAACTACCAGGAAGGATGTCAAGCTCTTTACTTGTTACCTTGTTTGATCCCCATGATAAAACTTGTAAGGAGGTGGTAGTAACCACATTTTTTTTTTTTTTTTGAGACAGTCTCGCTCTGTCACCCAGGCTGGAGTGAAGTGCCACGATCTCGGCTCACTGCAACCTCTGCCTCCCAGGTTTAAGCCATTCTCCTGCCTCAGCCTCCTGAGTAGCTGGGATTACAGGTGTGTGCCACCATGCCTGGCTAATTTTTGTATGTTTAGTAGCGATGGGGTTTCACCATGTTGGCCAGGCTGGTCTCAAACTCCTGACCTCAAGTGATTTGTCTGCCTCAGTCTCCCAAAGTGCTGGAATTATAGTCATAAACACACTTTTTAATGAAAACTGAGGTTCAGACAGGTTAAGTAACTTGTCAAGGTCACACAGCTGAAGAATGGTAGAGCTAGAATTTGAACTCAGGTCTCTAAGACTGTGCTATACTTGGAGGGAACTTGTATGATGTCCCAAGGGGGTTCTTAGTTACCAACCGCCTGACTTCTGCCTTGCCATGTCCCCACCCACCCACAGGCCAAGACTGCACTGAGTGAGCCAACAGCAGGCCCCAGCATGTGCCACCTGGGGCATGCCAGGGCCTGGACCCTCTGGTGCCCTGGAGGACAATCATGCTGCCAGCACACCCCCACTTGAAGCCTGGCTGACACTCCCACTCCCCTCCTCATCCTGGCCTGGGAGGCAGGATGGGCCCCTCTTCAGCAGGTGTTGGGCACAGCCTCATTGCTCCCAGGCTGCTGCAGACCGGTATTGGGTAGGCAAGCCCCAGCCCCCCAGGGCAGTGGAGTGCTCAAGCTTGCCCTGAGCGGCCAGACCTCTGCCCAGGGGACCCAGGCAGGTGGCAACACAGAGCCCCAAGGGCAGCCTCTGACCTCTCCTCCTCACTTCCCAAGCGTCCTTTCCTTTTCTGGGGAACAAGATGCCAAGCTTTGGAACTGTCCGCCTTAGGCGTTCAAGACAGCCAGGAGGGACAAAGCGGCGCCCCCTCCCCGCAACAGGGCCTTTGCCCCACTCTCGGTTCCGCGTCTGAATCTTTTCCCCACCGCACCCTCCAACGCAGGCCCGGGCGGCTCATGAATGAACTGCACTGTGTGGGGCGTAAGGAGAGGACACGCTCCCGGGGCCGGCCGCCTCCCCAGCCTGCAGACCAGTCAGTCCCCAGAAGGGTCGGGGGCAGCCGCCGGCCTCATGCCAGCGCCTGCGAACCCTGCCCTTGCCCAAGCCCGAGCCCTTACCCTGGGCCGGCTTCTGGTGTACTCGCCCCCGGGAGCAGCAGAAAAAATAAAAGGGACCGAAGGCATCGGACTTGGCGACCCCGGGGTCCAAAACTCGGGGGCGGGGGCGGCTAGTTCCCCACAGCGGCGGCGGACAGGCGGGGCGCAGCTGGCACTCCCGAGGGGCGCGCAGGGGACGCGCACCTGCACCGGGCAGGTGGGAGAAGAGTGGCACTCGGGGGCCGGGGGCGGGGGTCCCACCCCTTGGGATCTCCCCAGGACTGGGGAGAGCGGGCGGCGCGTATGTGGACCTCCGGCAGGGGTTGGAGGACTCACATTTGGCTCGGGATGGTGCGGGGTTGGGGGCAGCGCGCGCCACCGCTGGGTCCCGCGGGCCCGGGCACCTCTGGGTCCCGCAGGAGGTTGAAGGGAGGGGACGCGCAGCTGAGTCCAGGTTTTTTCTTTGGGTGGTGGTGGGATCTTCGAAGAAAAGAGCGAGGGCTGGGGAGGGGTCGCGTACTCACCCCCAGGCGCAGACTCGGCTCCGGCTCCGAGCCCCGGGTTGGGGCGGGGCGGGGCTGGGGGAGGGGGAGGGGGAGTCGCTGGGCGGCTCGAGCTCCGGGCTCCTGCGGCGGCCGCGGCAGTGTATGGGGGAGGGGGAGCGGGAGGAGGGAGAGGGAGGGGGCGGAGCCCCGTATGCCCCGTCCCCTACGCCGGCGCACGCAAGGCGCGCGCGCACTCTCAGATCGCGTCCGCCGGGCTGGGCCTGGCGCGCAGGCGCTGGGGAGAGACCGCGTGGGGCGAAGGCGGCGCTTGGTCGGTGAGGCCCGTGGCGGGATTTTCCCGGGCGGCGAGAGCGGTATGGTGGGGTGAGTGGGTGGGCGTCAGGCCCCTAATTCTCTCCTTCTCTTCCTTTCTCTCCACTAGGGGAGGCCCACTCCCCGGGGTGAGTGAGGAGAGGCCAGAGTGGGAGGCAGAGGGTCAGTGGGAGGGGTCCCGACGGGGAGGGGAGGCCCCTCACCCGGACCCTCCTCCCTCCGACTCTCCGTGGGCGGCTTCTGCGACTTCCAAGTCCGTGGCAGGCTCTCACCTGCTTTCCCCGGGTTGCGGAGCCGACTTGGGGAGGGCGGGCTGCGTTCAGCTGTCGCAGGTCACTCCCGTGCGTCTCCTCGGGCTTCTCCGCTCTCCGCGCCGCCCTCCCCTTTCCCAACTTGGGTCTGGAGATGAGTTATCCAGACGCCTCTGTGGTGTGAGGATTGAGGTTTTGCTTTCACTCTGTCACGCTGATGAGTGCGCCCTCCCCCAGGCAAGGGGGTTCCCTGGTTTCTCATTTCACCAGAGACTGCATCTATCAGTGATTAAGACTGGAAAGATGAAGGGAGAGACTGAGACTCTTTTCTATATATATGTCACCCACACAAATAGATCACAAAGGCACAACGGGCACCAACCTGGTCATTTAATTTTTGGTTCCTGGAGGGGACAAAAAGGAAGTTTTGCTTTCCACAGCGGACGATGAATGAACTTTGCCACCATAAGAGATGGATGGGACTGAATTTATAAAGAGGTTAAAAGGGCATATGACAGACACCTTGGGCTACTTGGGAAACTCTGGGAGTTTGGGAGATACTTAACTCCCAGGGCTGGTGGTGGTGGTGGGGAACTGCCACTGCTGAACAGAAGGACACTGCCCACCTGGGGGTTTGGATCTTGTAGTTGGTCAGCGTCACTGCTGTATGCTGGCTTTTCAAGAGTTCATTAGTAGCTTGTGGAATGCAACTGTAAGGTTTGATTTATTGCAGTGTTTTTCAAACAATCCTATGGTGAGTTGGAAATCAGTTTAGTAGATCACGGCCATTTAAAACATGAAACAGAAAATATCAGACAGTGTTGCACTTAGTAAGGGTATTGTTTCTTGACACTTGCTTCAGGTGTACACACACGTGTGAATGTATTAGAAGGTGTTCTACAGTGTGTTTCTGTAGGTCGCAGTGAGAAAAATTTGAAAAGCATTGGTGTCCTGTGCCCTTCTATTTGCCCTCTTGCCTTTCTTTGCCTGAGTTTTCAGTCACTTAAAATTGTCCGTGAGGATGCAGTTAGCATGCCAGGAATATACAGTAAAGAACAAAGTGGATATTCTTCACGGAGGTTACTGTGTGAGATGAAAGACAGTTCACTATTCATCACTGGAAATACTGTATGTGCTATTGAAAAACAAGGATTTTATTGAGGTAAGAAGTTGGTTGGCTTAATTAGGAAGGGCAGTTTTTCAACTGTGACAGAAAGGAAGATGGAGACAAAGCCCGTTTTTGGTAAGGTGCCTGGTGGGAAGGGTCTTTGTAGGTTTGGATTCTGGGAGTTGTGAAATTGGTGTAATCTATTGCATGTGTGGAACAATAAAATTCACTTTGAGGTCAAATAGCATTGTAATGGATATCTGAAAAATGGAAGTGGAGGCCATAGTTATCTGGTTTTTGGACTTCTGAAAATCACTAGAAGGCTTTTTTTTTTTTTGGTTCAGTCTGTCTTGCCCAGGCTGGGGAGATCTGGGTGCAGCAGTGAAATCTCAGCCCACTGCAGCCTCTCCTGGGATCTAGCAATTCTTATGCTTCAGCCTCCCGGGTAGCTGGGACTGCAGGCGCGCGCCACCACTCCTGGCTGATTTTTGTATTTTTAGCAGAGATGAGGTTTCAACATGTTGCCCAGGCTGGTCTCCAACCCCTGGCCTCAATCAGTCTACCCAATTCAGCCTCCCAAAGTGCTGAGATTACAGGCATGAGCCTCCTTGTCCAGCCAGAAGGCATTTTTTATATGTTTTTATTTTTTACAAAATAGTATAGTTATGAGTCTGAGCATGTGGATTCCTGAGCTATTTCTGCCTGTGCCTGATTAGGGTCAGCATCTAATCCTTAAGGAGTGTGTGAGCCATCAAGTGACACTTTCCAGGGCAAGCATTTCAGAAAGCCTGACATGAGAATTAAGTGCCTTGTGGAATCCGTGAAGGAACAGTGGCCAAAATATTTTATTATTGCTCCTGAATATTAAAGATAAAATGTTTCCTGGGGTTGGGGGGGCGGAAGGAAATAACAACAAAATTTCTCCGGAGTCCACTTTTCAGGTAATTGGGCACTGAACATGGTTATTTAGACTCTCCTTAGCTCCTAGAGTCTTCAGTTGCAAGAATCCTTTAAAACCTATTTTGCTCCACTCATGTCTTTGGGATTATGATACCTGGGCCCACCTAAGACGGATTTTCCTACTGTCAGGTTGCTTGGCTAGTTCTTTTTTTTTTTTTTTTTTGAAACAGAGTCTCACTTTATCGCCCAGGCTGGAGTGCAGTGGCGCAATCTTGGCTCACTGCAAGCTCCGCCTTCCGGGTTCACGCCCTTCTCCTGCCTCAGCCTCCCGCTAGCTGGGACTACAGGCGCCTGCCACTACGCCCAGCTAATTTCTTTTTGTATTTTAGTAGAGACGGGGTTTCACCATGTTGGCCAGGATGGTCTCGATCTCCTGACCTCGTGATCCGCCCGTCTTGGCCTCTCAAAGTGCTGGGATTACAGGCGTGAGCCAGCGCGCCCAGCACTTGGCTAGTTCTTAGGGCTGTGTGGGGGCTCGAAAAGCAGGTTATGGTTTAGCCTTCTATTTTATAGGCTCATGATTTTTCTGGGTTGTTGCTTACCCCGGTATGATTTTACATGTGTATTTACAGTGACAACTAGTATGCAAGAGAAGACTGCAGTTCAGATCTCAGAAATGTTCTGGGTCAGGTAATATGCTGAATATTTAAAAAGGTCGTAGTAAAGTAGCTTACCATTCACCAGTGAAACACAACTCAGAGTAGGAAAGCCCTCTGTTAAAAACTCAAAAAATCATTTATGTCTTTAGAAAAGAGAGGAAGCACTTTATCATGTCCACTCTAAACTGAAAACACTTTCAGGGCTGTGATCTTAAAGAGGCATCCATGGTGCTGCCCTAAGAATCAGGGAACAAGCTTGCTCTTCCAGGCCAGGATCTGGTAAACAATTTATCCTGCAGATTTAGTCCCTACTGGATAATTCAGAGAAGGATTGTCCATGTTAAAATGATCCCTTATATGAGTGAAGCTAAAGCACTTCCATTTCCAGACCACTTTGCTTTTCCCAGTATGATCTCTGCTTGGCAGAGAGTCGTTGAGACCTGGACAGGTGATTCCAGGGTCACAGACTTGGTGTGAGAGAAGGGGAGGATGGAGTGAAAGAGATACATGCTTTCCATCAGCAGCACCCTCCCATCCCCATTCTTTAACTTTTCCACACTACTCTCCTGCCAGTCTGACATCTTCATAAACCTGGAGCCCACCTAAACCTGGCCCAATGTGAGTACTAATAGGAAGGGAATTATGTATATGATTCAGTAGAATTTTACTTTACCTTGTGCAGTTTTTCCTGAGTTGGACCAGATGAAGAATATTACAAATTTATATCTGGATTATAGATGTTTGTATACTTGTGAGGTAGGGATGGGAGGGGGAGCAAAACTAGATAAACTATACAATTATCTCCACTTTGAAAAACCATCTTGAATAATTGAAAATTGTCAGATCTGTCTAAGTACTACTGCTTACTTTTTTTTTTTTGAGGCAGGGTCTCACTCTGTCACCCAGGCTGGAGTGTTGTGTCAAAATTATGGCTCACTGCAACCCCCAACCCCTGAGCTCCAGTGATCCTCCTCCCTCAGCCTCCCAAAGTGGTGTAATTACAGGTGTGAACCACCACGCCCTGCTTTAAATACTTTTGCAACAAGGTGGGGCATAAGTTAGATAAACAAATATAGGACAATAACCCTAGACATGTTTTCCCTTTGTGAAATGGGATTGAGAAATGGGGTTTTCTCAGTGGTAGCTGTGGTGGAAACAGCCGATCATCCTATTGAGGGATACTTTACATTGATAGTGCTGCTGTGAAAACTCACACCTTGGCAGATCACTCAAAATCAGCTTTAGCTTTGGTCCAAGGCTGTCCTGCGTGTAGTGCAGATATTTAATGAAGAGATGGCTTTTTGTTTCCTGAGTTTTTTAAAGATTATGTGGCAGCTTTGCCAAAGGAGAAGGAGTACTTACCCTGTGTGTGGAACATTTATTTGTATCCGTGAAGCTTATTAGTGGCTAAAGCAGCATCACTGTGCAAGTATTGTGCAGTGTTTAATAAAAACAGCCTTGGGCTCTGATCTGGGCCTTATTGCCTTCTAACCTTGGGTGAGTCAACCAACAAGCTTTGCATTTCTGTCTTCATTTCTCCAACTCTGTGGAGCCTGCAGAACTGTTCAGAATCATTAGCAGATTCAGCCCCCTTGCAGACTGTTGGTCTTTCCTGTTTGTCTTTGTTTCCATTGGGAGCTCAAACTGAAATCTTCAAAGAAAGTAATCTGTGTGAAAGTACTTTGAGAATTATAACATGCTGTTGTGTGAGGTTACCAAACCACGCACACACCACACTTCCTAAAAGGAAATAGTTGGGCAGCAAAAACAGTAATGAGTCTGTAAGCAACAAATGAAAGTACTTATTGGTCCAGAATGGTTGAGGAGAAACCTGAGATGTGAGGGGTTGTGTCTGCGTGACAGGACAGAGGGTCCCAAAAATTCCTTTTTGTTTTTGATTTGTCAGAGCTGCCAGGCCTTTGCTTTTCCTATTTTGATTAAGAAGGACATTTATACTCTCACACTGGCAGAGTTTGTCTTTTTTGCATCTGGGCTTTCCATTTGATTTTTCAGTGTCTCTTTTCCTGTCCGTTACGTACTAGCAGAACCTCCTTTAAAGGCTCATTTGTGATTGTGCTGAACTTTTTGTTTTCTCCTTTTTCTATAGAGGCCATTCCCCTTGAAAGGTCTTTAAAATGTAACCTGCCAGGTACCTAAAGATTGAAATTGTTTAGGTAGAAACAATGTATAATTATATATAGATCTGTGATACTAAATATATTTTGCTGATCCTCAAAACTTAATGGTACTTTCCAGCATTCCACAAAGCATCAGAGGTACAGACTCTTTGTGTCTGCCCTTCCAACTCAGAGTAGCTAAAAATGAGCTCTCTGGCAGAGGACGGTGGCTCACGCCTGTAATCCCAGCACTGTCGGAGGCCGAGGCGGGCAGATCACGAAGTCAGGAGATCGAGACCATCCTGGCTAACACGGTGAAACCCCGTCTCTACTAAAAATACAAAAAATTAGTGCCTGTAGTCCCAGCTACTCGGGAGGCTGAGGCAGGAGAATGACGTGAACCCAGGAGGTGGAGCTTGCAGTGAGCCGAGATCGCCACTGCACTCCAGCTTGGGCGACCGAGCAAGACTCCATCTCAAAAAAAAAGAAAGAAAGAAAAAAGCACTCTGTGCCTGTGAGGCTCTCCCAAGTCACTGGGAGCCTGGGTAAAGGGCACAAGAAAAACCACAAACCCCGCTCACATGGAGCCTCTCTGGAGCTGGAGGTTGAATTATAAATCAGTTCTTTTTTTGTTTTGTTTCTGAGACAGAGTCTTACTCTGTCACCTAGGCTGGAGTGCAGTGGTGTGATCTCGGCTCACTGCAACCTTCGCCTCCCAGGTTCAAGAGATTCTCCTGCCTCATCCGGGGACTGACTGTAGCTGAGACTACAGGCACATGCCACCATGCCCCGCTAATTTTTGTATTTTTGGTAGAGACCAAAAATTTGGTATTGTTGGCCAGGCTGGTCTCAAACTCCTGACCTCAGGTGATCCGCCCACCTTGGCCTCCCAAAGTGTTTGGATTACAGGCGTGAGCCACCGTGCCCAGCCATAAATCAGTTCTGTCCACTTAATAGAGAGTTACTCAGCTGTAGGTGTGCTAGGCACAGTTCTGGGCACTGAGTGTCTGGCACCGAGCAGAGCAAGGGCTGGTCCCTGCTCTCACAGAGCATGCAATCCAATGGAATCTGTAGGGCGATGCCAATTTCCCCATATTCCATTGAAATCCTTAGTCCTCCCTTGCCTCTACAACTGAAGGGAGATCTTAAAGCAAGATGGAAAATGAGCATGGCTTGGATTGTATTAATTTCTTTTTTCTTTTCCTTCCACCCACCCTCTCTTCCCACCCCCGACCCCAGCTCTTTTTAAGGAGAAGTTGATTCATTTTCTAAAACAGGAGGGTAATACTTAGTGCTGATCAGGAAGTGGCATGAAAAGCCATCTCTGGCACCAAAGTTTTCCAAATACCTGGCCTCCTCTAAGTGAGAGTGTCGTAGAGAAGGAACTATCGTTGAAGCCAGTCTCCTGTGCACAAGACTCAGAGTGACATTCCTTGTGAAACAACCATTGTATATAGACTAGGTCTGAAGTGATTCAGAATCTGTGTCCATAGGATAGATTTATGCTAGGAAATAATATCAGGGTCCATCAAAGTTGCTTTGAAGTAAATTGCTGCCTCCATTGCTCTTCCCTGATCTGAAGCAGTTATTTTAGTGGTGGGATGAGGCATTTTCCATAGTGGACAGTATAGGCACCAGGCCCAGGAGGTGAGTCCAGGGGGCCTGGAAAAAAAGCACGGGCTAATCTTCCATGATTAGCACCATCATTCTCTTACAGCGTGTTTGCCTGACATGTCCTGATTCCGAAAATACAGATAAGAGCTCTACCGTGTCTGGATTTCCCTCTGTCAGAGCCATGGGGGATCTGTCTATCTCTTGGCTACCTCATTTATTTTATTCAACAAGTATTTATTGCACTCCTACTGTTACTATCAGGACTGGCTGGGGTCTTTTGCTAGGGTGGAAGAGGAGGGTACAACTGTTTTTTTTTGGAGGGATACAGGACATATATACAATAAGTGAATGTATTTGGTTCTTTTGTGCTTTCAAGTTCATAGGAATGCTAACTGCTGGCCATTTGATGTCTGAGTCCTTTGGGTTTAGGTCTAGAGGTCAATATCAGATCCACTAAAGAGCTAGTGAAAAGTCACTGAATTGGGAAATGCTCCCTAGAGACATGAATATATCACTCTTGTGTTTGAGGGCAGTACAGGTAATCCTTACCATCAGAGTCTGTGTGGCTCCTGAATTCCTGTAGCATGTTCAGATGCCATGTTGTCAGAATATCTGGTTTCTGAATTTTGGATAGCGAGTAGGAAGAAATAGAATGTTAAAGGACATCAGCCTTATCTCAAAGTATCCACATTTACTCAGTGTCGGTGTTTGGATAGTGAATTTTGACTCTGAGCGTTGCACTGGCACAAGGATGTCCCAGTGTTCAGGAGGGGTAGCAATTGATGCTGCCGTTTGACACAAGACTTTGTGGAGGAGATTCTTGTGGAGCTGGATCACATTTGGCTGGGCAGAGATGAGTGTTGGTTGTGGAGATGGCATGAGAGCAAGGTGCAGAGAGGAGGCCTGAGTTTGTGTTTGTGCACTGACAGCTTTACAGAGTCTAGGGAGGTGCTTTGTGATGACACCTGAGTCAGGAAAGTTCTGGGAAGCCCTTAAGTGCTTCTGCAGTTCTTGGACTAATATCAGCGTTCTTGAGGAAGCAGTGTGGTGCTGAGAGGCAGGGTGTTGCACTTCTCGGGAGAGGGAATGTGGGTGGTGCTGGGTGAATCTTGAGGGTTCTGTGGAGTCGCTCAGGAGACTCTTCTCCCCCAGGGAGCCAAAGGCCTGCCAGCATCAGATGGGAACAGCTTGGCAGGCATTTGAGCTAACGCAGCCTGGACCAGAAGGACTCTACTTTTCAGAAGTTTTGTTTTGTTGTTTGTTTTTTTGCCAGTTTTTAGCTATTGCTCTGAGTATGGATCTCTTCTTGCCTCCTGTACTACAAATTGTCTTCAAAACTTAAATTAGATTAAAGGGAATAATTTTCACCTGGTATGTGTCTCCATTTCAGTTGATTCAGCTAGCACTGAATTGGCTGTGAGTAAAATGTGCATGTGACGTCAGTGTTCTTTTTTTTTTTTTTTTTTGATGGAGTCTCACTATATTGCCCAGGCTGGAGTGCAGTGGCCCAACCTTGGCTTACTGCAACCTCTGCCTCCCAGGTTCAAGCGATTCTCCTGCTTCAGTCTCCTGAGTAGCTGGGACTACAGGTGCCTGCCACCACGCCCGGCTTGTTTTTGTATTTTTAATAGAGAAGGGGTTTCACCATGTTGGCCAGGCTGGTCTCGAACTCCTGACCTTAAGTAATCCGCCTGCCTTGGCCTCCCAAAGTGCTGGGATTATAGGCATGCACCACTGCGCCCAGCTGACGTCAGTATTCTTGATGGAACAAGAATGATTTAATAGTTGTAAAATATTAATATTTAAATTAAAGTTGCCGTGTTTACTCTGTTGAGTAAGAACATGGGTTTAGGAAGCCCACAACTGGGGTTCATATTTCAGCCTGGTCACTCCTAGCCATGTGACCTTGGGCAAGTTATTTAACCTCTCTGGGCTTTATTTCTTTGTGTATAACAATGAGGCTAATAATAATTGTACCCATTTCATAGAGTTTTTTGAGGTTTATTTTATTTATTTATTTTTTTGAGACAGAGTTTTGCTCTTGTCGCCCAGGCTGGAGTGCAATGATGCAATCTCAGCTCGCCACAACTTCCACCTCCAGGGTTCCAGCGATTCTCCTGCCTCAGCTTCCTGAGTAGCTGGGATTACAGAGTTGTGCCACCATGCCTGGCTAATTTTGTATTTTTAGTAGAGATGGGGTTTCTCCATGTTAGTCAGGCTGATCTCAGACTCCTGACCTCAGGTGATCTGCCCACCTCAGCTGGGATTACAGGTGTGAGCCACTGTGCCCGGCCATGAAGTTTAAATGAGATGGTATGTAAGACACTTAGCCTGCTGCCTGACACATTGTAACCATTTGATAAGTGTTCATAAACAAAGAGCACAGAAAGAGGCCAAATGACCCTTAAAGCTGCTTAACACCCAGGGCTCTCGTGTGAAATGAGTTTGGTATAGCAGAGCAAGGCTGCGGAGTGCGGTTGGACGCCCTTGGACTGAACCTGGATCCAGTTCTGGTTCTGCCCTTGACTAATTGTGGGATTCTACACAAGTCACTTAATCTGCCTGTATATCAATTTTCTAATCTTTAAAATGATATATGACATGATGATGATGATAGCTTATTAGCTGGTAAAGAGTGCCAGGCACTATGCTAAGTGCTTTGCATGGCTTATCTAATTGAATCCTCATAACTACCTTGGGGGAAGATACTGTTAGTATCCCTGTGTTACAAATGGGAAACCAAAGCTCAGCAGTTTGGTTACTTGTCCAGGGTTACCTCACCAGTAAAAGTAAAGCTGGTCTCATTTGGTAGTCTGTGATTCTCTGTGTGTCAGATGTTAGTAGTTGCATGCATTAGCTGCCTTCTTTTGCATTTAATTTTTCTAATCATAATTACATTTTGGCTAATGCTTCATGGGTTGTCTTAAGGAAAACATTTGGGAGTAAGTTTGGGATTTGAGGCTAAATTGTAGTTAATAAGCATTTAAAGGCCAGTTGTGGTGGGTGACTCACACCCATAATCCCAGCACTTTGGGGGGCTGAGGCGGGAGGATTACATTAACTCAGGAGTACTCAGGAGTTCAAGGCCAACCTGGGCAACAAAGTGAGACCATCATCTCTGAGAAAAAAACCCAAAAAATTAGCCTGGCATCCTGGTGCGTGTCTGTGGTCCTGACTATTCAGGAGGCTGAGGTGGGAGGATCACCTGAGCTTGGGGAGTTCAGGACTGCAGTGAGCTGCGATTGTACCACTGCATTCCAGCATGGGTGACAGAGCAAGACTCTGTCTCAAGGAAAGAAAAAAAAAAAGTATTTATGGAGTGTCTAGGTATTCCTGGGGAGGAGTGGATTCCTCTGCCCCCCACCCCAACATTCTTATTAAATAAAGTCTTATCTGAGGTGGTTTGAACTTGTGCAAAGCAAAGCTGTGTGTAAATACTACAGTGTAGAGGCTTTTCTCGGCAGACCTCTTGAATGGGCACCTCTGCAGCCAAACATTTGGGTGGAAAAACAGGTGTGTTTTGCAGCTGGCTACAGGCCTTTCTGAAGCACTCTCTGAAGTGATGTTCTGGTGTTTCAGGGCGCTGGCAGCCTCTATATTTGTTAGTGCTAGGGAGCAACAGGGTTGAGATTCTGAAAACTGGAGCCACAAGTCTTGGGTTGGTGTTTGCTCTTTCAACTAACTCTTCAACTTGGTTTCCCAAAGCCCACTTTCAGCTGTAGTATGGTGTAGGTCAGTTTTCCATTTTACAGTGTTGTTTGGGAGACTGACCCAAATAGAGACTTTGGTCTTTGACTTGGCAAGAGCAGCCTTTGGCTTTGCTTTGCTGGCCTTGAGCTGTACAGGTGTTCTGGCCTTTACATTTGGGGGAAAGGTGATGTAGTGACAGACAACTTGAGTGGCTGCTTAGATACTTTACTTTCTTTTAGGGAGTTAAAGTACTGGTTTCAGAAGGCGCATGAGTATCAACAAGGGCAATAGTGTGCAGTTTTTCCTCTGTGGAGGACTCGAGAAGTAGTCCCTGGCTGGATTTATAACCAAGGGTTCATATTTTCCTCCTGCCTGTAGAAGTGATATAATAAGGAAGGCATTCTCTGTGCTGCTGTATTTTTTTTATAGCAGAAGCTGTTGTGGGCCATGCCACCTCTCCAACCCCAGAGTTAGAACGTGAATCAGCAAAATCGGAGCTAGAGCTGTGTCTAATCATCTGTGTATCCTTTAACCACTAAGATTTATATTTTGTGACTAATGATCTTGTGCTGGAAGTGCCATATCCCACACAAGTCCCCAAAGAAAACTGGCTCTAAGGGCTGTGACTTAGAAACCAATTTTTCCCCCTCTCATTTTTCCTGCAGGATCTATCTTGGGATCCCATGGCTTTCTTTACTGGGCTCTGGGGCCCCTTCACCTGTGTACGCAGAGCACTGAGCCATCGCTGTTTCAGGTAACTTTTCCCATTAAGTCCTTAAAACTGTCTTTGTGTAAGATTCCTATCAGGGCTGGGTGTTATGGTGACTAGATAGAACAGGAGTAAAAACGCAGGGAGGTAAGCATGGGGTTGGGAAAAGCTAAAGGGATCAGGCCGAGCTGGCTTGGTTGGTCTGGTCACAGGATGGGGGATAGGTAAAGAGGTGATGATGCTGTTAGAAGTGCGACGGGGAATGGCATATGGTGGAAGCTTTTACTCTTCAGTCCTTGCAAGACTCTTAGAGTGAATCTGACATCTCTCAACCCTGTCATTCCCCTACAGCATTAAAATCCTCTCTTTTAAAAATGAAATTTTTTAAATTACAAAAATAATACATGCTTATTACCAAGAACTTGAGCATGATAGAAGTGTGACACCCTCCTCTTCTTGTAGATGCTAAGCCAGGAGAGCACAGGAGGCACGCCCGTTGGCAGACATGCCTCCTGGCCCTGTCATGCCCTCATCCCACAGGTGTTTCCTGAGCACCGCGCCTGGGGTTGGCCATACAGAGATGAATGAGAGTTGCTTCCTGTCCTGAAAGAATTCTCACTGTCAGCTATAGGAACAAACTTGAAAATAAGTAACTCTAAGAAAATGTGATAGAATATTTTAATAGAGGATTGTACTTTTGATGGTCTCTCATAGGAGCTGCTAGTGGAGGAAGAGAAGGAGAAAGAGTGGAGGCAGTCTTCTCAAAAGGGAGGTGGGGGCAGATCCTGTCTAGGCCTTCAGGAAGAATTGGGAGGAAGGGTGTGCTTGGGGAACTCCAGTACTTCCTGGTTGCTCCTGCCCAGAGTGGTAGAATGTGTGGCCTTAGAAGGTAGGTAAATTGGGACAAAGTTGTTGACAATGTAGATGGTGGGGAGTAGCATCACTTTTATATTCTAAAGAGAGCTCTTTGTCTGCAAAGTGAAGTGCAGTGGGAACCAACTAGGACAGTAATGTCACAGTCTTGGTGCAGGAGAGTGAGCTGCTCAATGAAGGAAGTTGTTGGTGGGATTGGAGAGAAAGGACATAGGTGCTTAGCGGGTGATATTAACAGGACTTGGTGGCCAGTTGATGTTGGTGGAGAGAGGTTTATGGCTTGGGTTCTGGTGCTGCTGGAGAAGCCATTATCTAGATAAGAAGTGTAGCAGCAGGAGGAGGTTTGCAAGGGGAGGCAGTGAGGTCAGTTTGGGACCTACTGAGTTTGCAGTATCTGTAGAGTAGGGAGTTGAGGAGAGTGGAAATGTATGGAACTAGAATATAGAAGAGAGGCGGGGCTGGAGATGGAATTTACTAGTTGGCAGCAATGCTAATGGGCAAGACTGCCTAGAGTAGGCATAAAAAACAAGAGAAGAGGTCCTAGGATTACTCTGTGGAAACACCAGCATCAGGTGCTAGCATCAGGAAAACAGGAATCCCACTGTAATCGTCTTGTTTAATAATACCTTGTCTGTCTTTAATAAGTACTCTGTAAAAATTTTTTTTTCTAATGAGGAAAAATGTATTAAAAGATTGTTACCTTGACTTATTTCCAGTTTCTGCTATGTTGTGTCAGGGACTTCCCTTTGCAAACTTACCCATATCTTCTAGTTCCCAGCAACATGTAAATAAGAAAATTAGGGAATGGTGTATTCTGGGGAAGCAGGTTTTTCAGGATAGGCAGTGGATGAGGCCTAGCCCATAAGGGATTCCTTTAAGTCCTCAGAGTCCTTTTGGAAAGCAAAGGCTTTAAGTTAGGCTGCTGTGAAGTTCATTGTCACGTTGGGTTCTCTTTAAAACTCATCCAAATTGAGATCTTGACACAACAGCAGAAGCTCTCAATTGTGAGGAAACTGTTGTGGGTACAGATAAGTCTTCACAAAGTCCTGACTTTCTGGTGCTGCTCCTGGACAGCACTCTGCTGTGTGTGTGTTGCTGACATGTACTTTCTCCCTAGCCTTGACCTTTCAGAGGCCTGTGCACCCTCACCATGAGAGATACAGACTGCAGACTTTTTTTTCTCCCACCAGCACCACTGGGAGCCTGAGTGCGATTCAGAAGATGACGCGGGTACGAGTGGTGGACAACAGTGCCCTGGGGAACAGCGCATACCATCGGGCTCCTCGCTGCATTCATGTCTATAACAAGAATGGAGTGGGCAAGGTGGGCGACCAGATACTACTGGCCATCAAGGGACAGAAGAAAAAGGCGCTCATTGTGGGACATTGCATGCCTGGCCCCCGAATGACCCCCAGATTCGACTCCAACAACGTGGTCCTCATTGAGGACAACGGGAACCCTGTGGGGACACGAATTAAGACACCCATCCCCAGCAGCCTGCGCAAGCGGGAAGGCGAGTATTCCAAGGTGCTGGCCATTGCTCAGAACTTTGTGTGAGTTGAGCCCAGGCCTCTGGTTGCAGGAGGGTTCGTGAATGGAGCAGTTCTGAGAACGACTCTTTTGCTAAGGGAGCTTGGGAGCCACATGGCTGCTCCCTTCACACTGGGTAACAGTGTAATGTCCTGTGAGAGAATAAATATATTCATTTATGTGTTCCGGAGCTTTCTGGGATGTGGTGGGAAAATAAATGACACTGAAGCAGTTGAAAGGTGGCTTACCCAAGTCTGGCCACACGGGGTAGCATTCTTTACATGGAGCAGCCTTGGTGCCAGGGTCTGAGCCCTTGCTTTTCTGGTTTGGACCCTGTGAGTTCACGCAGGACTGTCAGGCCCTGGAAAACTGAGGTACACACCAAATGCCAATTTATAAATGTACCGTGGAGTCTGCCACTTTCTAACCAAAAGATATTTCTTTTTGTTTTTCTCATCCCAAATATCCTCTTCCTGTATTAGTGGACTTGAGGCTTTAAATGGTTATAAAGATGACCAGGTTAGCATGGAATAAGAGCAGAGAGGCTGATTTAATCTAGTGAACATTCCCTTTAGGCTGTAGTAAAGCCCAGACAGTAATTCTTTCTTTGTTCTGGATAGTCTGCCAGAACACGCCTCTGTGCCCAGTAGCAGAGCTTCCTCCCTGGACTGCTGGAGAAATGGATACATTCTTACATTTTGCAGATGACATAATCTTGGGCCTGTGCAGGTGATTCAGTGAGTTATCTTTCCTTCATCTGTTGATCTGCTTGGGGAGATTTAGAGGCTCCCTTAGTTTCTTTAGTGGAACCTCATCAACTTATTTATAAATTCTTTTTTTTTTTTTTTTTCTTTTTTGAGACGGAGTCTCGCTCTGTCACCCAGGCTGGAGTGCAGTGGTATGATCTTGGCTCACTGCAACCTCCACCTCCCGGATTTAAGCGATTCTCCTGCCTCAGCCTCATGAATAGCTGGGATTACAGGCATGCACCACCACACCCAGCTGATTTTTGTATTTTTAGTAGAGACGGGGTTTCACCATGTTGGTCAGGCTGTTCTCGAACTCCTGACCTTGTGATCTGCCCACCTGGGCTTCCCAAAGTGCTGGGATTACAAGTGTGAGCCACTGTGCCCAGCCCTTTTTTTTTTTTTATTAATTCATTTAGAATACCTTAGGTAGTTAACTCATTAAATGAGTAACTAATCTCAGTGGCTTCTGAGAGTCAGAGTAGGATAATAATTAGGAACACAAGCTCTTATAGCCAGACTGTATGGGTTTGAAGCCTGACTCTACCACTTAATGACTATGGGCAAATTATTTTACTTTTCTGTGGCTCAGTTTCCTTATCTGTAAAAGGGGATGTAATAATGGTAACTACTTGATAGAACTGTTGTGAAGATTAAATGAGTTTGTACTTGTAAGTGCTTAGAACAATATCCTGGCAATAATAAGCACTCAGGCTGGGCATGATGGCCCATGCTTGTAGTCTCAGCTCCTCAGGAAGCTGAGGTAGGAGGAGCACTTGAGCTCAAGAGTTGAATCCAGCCTTAGCAACATGGCAAGACCATGTTGCTAAAAAAACATGAAAGAAAAAACAAAAACACTCAATAGGTACTTTTAGAAATAGGAATTAGCTATTTCCTATTGTCACGACTGCATGGGTCAGCACTGAGAAAACAAAGGTGAGTAAAAGCAGGTGTGGCCCCTGCTTTCCTGGAGCTTATAGAGTCCCAGGGGAAATCAACATGAATCAATTCCTCAAACAAGTGCAAAGTCCCAAGAGTAGCAAGGGTCAGTGATAAAGGAGCTAGAGTTTTTCAGTGGGATCAGAGGCAGCTTCCCTGAGGAAGGATTGCATCAGCTGCAGTCTGAATATGTACAGTGATAGAAGTCAGTAGTGGTTACCTGGGGGGTAGGGAAGGTGTAGACTGGAAAGGGGAAAGAGGGAACCTTCTGGGTCTCAGGAATGTTCTAAATCTAGATCTGTGTGGGAGTTCCATGAGGATAGACATCTGTAAATAATTACTGAGCTGTATACTTTAGTGCACTTCACTCATAGTGAAATAAATGAATAGGCATTAGCTAGGTGAGAGAAGAGGAGGAAACGTTGCTGGTAGAGGGAAGGGCATGTGCACAAACCCTGTGACAGGAGGGAATCGGATAAATGCCAGGTCTAGAAGAAAAAGCCATTGTGGCTGGAGCCACAAGAGGGATCATGATGTGGGTTGAAGCCAAAAGAGAAGTGGGGCCTTATGAGCCCTCGGAAGATTTTCCTCATGCTGAGGGCTTTGGGATGCTGTTGGAGAGTAATTTAGCAAGTGGAATAAGGCTGGTGGGAGGGGAGATTTGCTCTGCAGAGAGATCCTCGGGGAGGCCAGAAGGGATGAGTGTGTGCTTTGCAATAGACTATACGCGAGGTGATAATATGGACTGGGGTGGTGGTGGAGGGCAGTGGGCATCTTTAGGAGGTGGAGTTGACTTGGTAATGGGTTAGTAATGGGGAATAGTAATGGGGAAAGGCCAGGGATGGGTCTGAGGTTTCTGGCTTCTATACCTGGATGGTTGGTTGTGTTGAACATGGAGCTAGGCTGGAGGATTAGGGAGGAAGAGCAGTTGTGGGCAAGCTGAATGGAGGTGCCTTTGAGACATCGAAGAGATGTCAAGTAGGTAGCTGGATATAAATCTCTTAAATTGGAATAACACTGAGGACACTGAGTTTCAGAGGTAAGAGGTGATTTCTCAAGGTTCTACAGCTAGTAAGTGGTAAAGCTGGTCTCAGCTGGATCCTGTGACTTCTAACCGAGGGTCCTCCCACAACATCATTGGGTCTTCCTTTCGTAGTTGATGAGTCTACTCCATCTTGACCCGATTCTTACTAGCTGTGAACCTAGAGGCTGATGTTCTGATTTTCCTGAGTTCTGTGGGCACACCTTGGAGCCCGTTGCCCACTGAGCCTTGACTGCAATGAGGCAGAGGCTCTTAGTTTAACATCTTCCATTGGAGGAGCACATCGCTCCCCAGGGCTCCTCTGACTAAGCCTGATTCAAGGTACTCTGGGTATTTTAGGAGCTAATATCCTCTCCTTCTGGCCCTCTAGAAGGGCTGACATGCTCTGCTGCAGTGGTTGGATGTGGTCAAGGAGGAGGAATCATTGAAACCAGGGCCTGCTTTGCCAGTGGTGAGTGTTTCTCTCCAGCGGCAGCAGCTGGTGCTCAGCAGGTTCTTAATGTCCCTGCTTTCTGTGCTACTTCCTAAAGGCTGTGGGAGGTAGAGAGCCCTGGCCTGAGGCAAAGGGAAGGTGGAATTGTTCTCAGCCTGGCACCACTTGCTCAAGGGCTGGACCTTTGCTCTCACTGGGGCAGCTTGACCCAAGCTGCCCTCTGGCTTCTCAGGTTGCTTGCTTTCTGGGGTCAGCCTCACTTCTTCCTCTGCCCTTAGTCAGCAGGAAGTATCTTCCTTTCACGTGCTTGCAGGGTGCTGCCTCCCCTCACCCGCCTCCCTGCTGTTGAGGTTTGCCAGAGTCATTCAGATGACTCTCCTCTGTCCTCACTGTCCCCTCCTCTGGTCTTCATGGACTTAAACCTTCTTCCCAAGGTGTTCTGTGCTGACCACTGGAAGGCTGTGGTTTCAACAAAGTCTGTGGCCAGGGCCTGTGACGCAGGCCCTTGCAGCACAGCCCAGAATAGCCTCGGCTTTGCTGCTTTTCCAGCTGCCCTATCACTTTGCAGGCTGGGATCTAATTTGCTGTCCACCCTCTCCACCCCAGTCTCTCAGTCAGTGCTGCTTTCTTTGCCCATAAAATATTTATAATCACAGATTATGTTTCCCTATGAGTATAAACTTGCTTTTGTTGTTTTTCCCTTTCTGTGCCCTTAAGAATCTGCCCCTGACAGGCCAAAGGGCTTTATTCTCTGGGTTCATGGACTTCATCACACTTTCTTTGCTGAAGTGGCTGGCTCCCTCTGCTAGACCACTGCTGAAGAAATGTGAGAAAAGAGCTCTAGGTTAGTTATTGTAGTCAGAGACCTGGGTTCCAGATGGAACCCTGCTGCTTACTAGCCACAGCCTCTCGAGTTGGGAGCTTATTGCTCGAGGGCTTGGTGCTCAGGACCTCTGGCCAATGGGTGTGACTCCTAAGGACCAGCCACACTGAGGGATATGCCCTTGACTGCTGATGAGGTGAGGGGGGACCTGGCCAAAGCATGTGCAGAGAGGCCTTGCCACCATCAGCACTCCTGAAGCTAGTCACCTCTGGCACAGATGTCCAGTCTACTTCCTGTGTGCCTTTGGGAAGTAGCACAGAAAGCTGGGAAATTAAGAGCCACTAAGTACCAGCTGCTGCAGCTGGGGAGAAGCACTCACCACTGAGTTTCTCTCCTGAAATTCTCAAGCCCAGCCTTGCACTTAGGAGGGCAGTGGCCACTGTGAGGCAGAATTCACTGGAGGTGTGCCTCCTCCTGTGTCAGAGTGAGGAGGAGGGCCAGGGCTGGGGTCTCTCCGGGGGTGAGATCCTACTGTGCAGGTGGGAGCCCAAGGCCGTTCCGCTCCAACCTCCCTGTGCGCAGCCTCCTCAGTGTCCTTGCTCAGGCTTCTTACTGCCTTTCTTGGCCTCTTCTCATGGTCTTTGATTTTCTTTCTCAGTGGCTGAGAAATCTTGTTTTTGACAAAAATTATATAATACTGTACTAAAATGCTTAACTGAAATTCGAATCTGTACCAGCAGCTGCATTTCTTTTCTTCCTCTAATTTTGTAATTCAGACTTAAAATTGTGGGACTTTTGTTTTATTCTTTCCCACCGGGAGGATGGTAACGGATCACAATTCAGTTCTTCCCAGCATTTTGGACACCTTCTTGCTGAATTATTTTGCCAAATATTAGTAATTTTCTGAATTATTTGGGCTTCCTGGGCTGAAAGTGGTGATGAGTTTGCTTCTTAACTTTCAATATAAAGATGGTGATTCCCAGCTAGATTTGGGAACAGTAATAATTTGTTGTCATTTGCTTGGTATTATGGCAGGCTGTTTCATAAGACACACCACAGGCATTTTTAAAATGAAAATTAAACTTATTTTATTTTGGGAGTTTCATAAGAACTCCTGAATAATTGTGATACCTTTGGATATTATGAAACCTTGATTGGCAACTGATTTGAGGCCAAGTGTTTACACACTCAATAGAGACAGTTTTTGGCCAGTCTGGACTGATGATCCAGTGTGTGATCACAGCTGCTCTCCCTGCTCCCCACTGAGCTCCCTGTTGATTGGCACCAGTTCTCAGGGGGCTGCCCAGCACAGGAGGAGGAGAGAAAGAGAGACCTTTGGGTGCTGACCTTCTCAAGGGATACTACACCTGGCCTCCAGTGGGTTTCCCAGGCAGGGAGTGGGCTGTGCTGCCCCATGCCCACAGGCTAACCCAGTGCCCTTCTTGGCTGGCCATGGCTAATGTCTGCAAAGAGGCAGGCACACATGGGTCAGGGAGCCAGGGCTTTCATTTGTCCATGTGTCTCACTGGCGTCCTGTCAACCAACTGCATTAACTTACCAGTTTGCTGCCAGGTCTGGTAAAAGGTTTGCAGGTAAAGAAGGATGAAATCCTTGTCTGAAATTAGGTTTCAAGGTTATCTCTGGATTTTGTTTCTCCGGGCTGGGTCCCCATAATTGAGGGCAAGGCTTTGTTGGAGTTAACTCACCTATGGCCTCAGAACGGTTTATTTTAAAACAAAGCTGAAGTGGATTCCCACCATTGTGGTTTGGACCATTCATGATGACCATGTCGACTTGGGGGACTGAGGAGCCACCCACATTTCACATGTGAAAGTAACAGAACTCGAGTTTTCTCATGCCCAGTCCAGCTCTTTTCACTGCATCTGACTGTGATACAATACACAGTTTCACTCTGTTGCCCAGGCTGGAGTGCAGTGGCGTGATCTCGGCTCACTGTAGCCTCCACCTCCCGGGTTCAAACGATTCTCCTGTCTCAGCCTCCCGAGTAGCTGGGATTACAGGCGCCTGCCACCACACCCAGCTAATTTTTGTATTATTAGTAGAGACAGGATTTCAACATGTTGGTCAGGCTGGTCTTGAACTCCTGACCTCAAGTGATCTGCCCACCTTGACCTCCCAAAATGCTGGGATTACAGGCGTGAGCCACCACACCTAGCCTGAAAAATACTTTTGAATGGGGCCATACCTGTCCAGCCTGCAGGGGCAGGAAGCAGCATTGCTTGTGAGGAGTTGAGAGAACCTCAGCTGCACTGAGGAGCAGGACTTCCCAAGGCATGTGGACCAGGTGGTTGGAGTATGTGGTGCTGGTGGGTCGGAGGGAGGCAGGATGCTTGTGAGCTGTGGTTTAAGACCTCTCCAACCCCTCATTCCTCACTGGGTCTGAGAGCTTCAGAGCCCACCTTGCTGCTGCTTCTTTCTTCTGAGTAGGCGCTTCCTCACTGGGATCCACGTGATTTCTGAACCCCCCTGGCAGACCTGTACCTCTGTGTAGCACTTCCCAGTTTGCAGAGTGCCTTCACCTTTTAGTCCTACAAAGTTTCTTCCAGCGTAGAACTTCTGTGACTCCAGGCCTGGTGACAACTCTGAATAGTAGGTAGGGCTGGTGTCCCTGTTTTAAAGATAGGAAACAGGAAGTAAGTGGTAGAGTTGGGCCAGTGTTCTTTTTCCTCTGTGGGGCCCCGGCTGAGCCCTGTTGCTCCTCAGCATAGCACTTCTTATAGCACTTTGAGATTGGGCAAGCCCATGGCTCAGGAGCAGTCTCTGTCTTGTTCATAGTTCCGTCACTGATGCGTCGTAGATGCACAGAAATATGAGAGCTGAAAAGTTAAAATCCGTATTCTCAATTTAGGAGTCGTATATAGACATCTAGTATAGGGTTTGGTAAAAATTAAGACATTATGGAGTGTCTACAAGGACCCGTGGTGGACAGAGTTGCCTATCTCCACATAGATCCTTATCTCAAGGGCCTCACCCACGCTGGCCAGATGCCCAGTGTTTCCTGTTTCCCCATTAAACTCTAGTTTATGACTCCAGTTTAAGGTATCCTATGATGTCTGTAACCCCTTAAGCTGGAGTGTGTTTTTACTCTTCATGTTTAGGGGGAAAAAAGCTGTACAAGAGATAAGGCAGTGCTTCTTAGCTGAGGACGTTTGGCAGTGCCTGGAGAGAGTGTTAGTTGTCACAACTGGGGGCAGCATCTAGTGGGTAGAGTCCAGGGATGCTGCTGGCCATGCTACATTGTGCAAGACTGCCCCCACAACAAAGAATTCCCTGGCCCCAAGTGCTGACAGTCTTAAGGGTGAGACTAGGTGGGACCTGTTGTGTGTAAGGAGGATAGAGAGCATCTGGGAGTCATAGTGAGCCGATGGTTCATAAATAGTGGTGTGGAATTGTAGGAATGAAACCACATTGCAATCCATGGAGATATGCACTTGCTCACCGTTTATCTGCCCATTGCCATGATTTGGGCCCTACAGCTGGAGCAGGTGTTGGAAAATTTAGAAAGACTGCAGCTTACTGAAGGGTTGAGGCCAGCAGTCAAGGCCATTGGAGGATCATGATTGCATGTGCAGTGCTCTGGGTTGGGGGTTGAGGGCAAAGCTTTAGCTTGGGCTCAGCCGCTGGCTCGCATGTCAGGTCACTTTGGCTGGTCACATTTCTCAGAGCTTTGGTTTCTGCCTCTGCCCTTACCTCTCAGGACTTTCTTAGCAGTGGCACCAGCAACCGTCCTGCCTTACAGATCTTACAACTTTGGAGTCACTTTTGGGTTTGTCCTACTTTTCTGTTTTCTTTTTTTTTTTTTTTGGAGATGGAGTTTCGCTCTTGTTGCACAGGCTGAGTGCAGTGGTGCGATCTCGGCTCACCACAACCTCCGCCTCCCGGGTTCAAGTGATTCCCCTGCCTCAACCTCCCGAGTAGCTGGGATTACAGGCATGCACCACCACACCCGGCTAATTTTGTATTTTTAGTAGAGATGGGGTTTCTCCATGTTGGTCAGGCTGGTCTCAAACTCAGGACCTCAGGTGATCCACCCACCTCAGCCTCCCAAAGTGCTGGGATTATAGGCGTGAGCCACCACGCCTGGCCTCATTTTTGTTTTTTATGAAGTGCTGTCCATTCTCCTACAGCAGCATTCCTTTTCCTTCTGGAACTTCACATTTCATCCCAGGGCTCTGACCTGGTCTTGGCATGCTGCCAACTTGTTGTGACAATCTAGCTGCCCACTGGAGGCAGCTCTTGGAGGTAGAAGCCACATCTCTCCAGCCTTGGTCTGTAGCACATGGTAGTAGGAACAGACAGGAAACTAATTTATTGAGGGCTTGCTTTGTGCCAGTTTTGTGCTGGACACTTTACATATTCTCTTCCAAGTCTTCACGATGCCGTGTGATTATTGTGTCTGATTTATGAGTGAGAAAACCCAGGCTGAGAATAGTTAAGGGACTTGTAGTCAAGTGACAGGCTGAGATTTGAAGTCAGGACCGCCTGGCCTCATTTCTGCTTTCTGCTGCACTGACCTGTGGTGGAAATATTTCTTGGTAATGTGCCCTCCCTCAGCTATTAAAATAGCTTTCCGGAAGCATCCGTTGGATGACCACTGTGGATACTTGTAGTTACTTCCAGTTGCCTCTTAGGTCAGCACCTTCCGGCCCAAGCTGAGGTCAGTGCTTCCTGCTGGAGGTTGGCTCCTGGCCTTATTTAACACCACTGTTTCCTGTCACTCCACAGCTTGGTCATCTACGCTGGCCAAGGAAATGGGCCAGTCTTCCTTCTCTGCACTTGACCGACTGGGGGCTTTCTGGGTCTTGGCTCACCCTGGAGCTCTTAACACCCGTTTCCAAGTGGGTTCCTAATGTTTGCTGAGTGAGTTATCAAGTGAAAGAAGAGTGTGGGTTCTTCCCCATCCCACAAAGGGCCACCACTCACCTTCTCCAAAGCCAATTTCTCATCTGGAAAACCCAAGCCAAAGAAGTCCCTTGCAGCCTGGCAGAGGAGCTCTGCCCACTCGGTGCTCTCAACCTGGAGGCGGGGGTTTGTCCCACTTGGAGACCTTGACTTTGCTCATTGCTTCTCCAACCCTGTCAGTACTGTTGCTGCCTTTACACAGGCATAAGCCATGCTGACCCCACAGGTGAGCCTTGGCACATTTTTGGCCTGGAATGTCATTTTCTCCCTGGAGAAGTGGTCGGTGACCCTGCTCAGGTGTCTCATCAGTGAAGTTCTGTTCAATTGACATTGATTGAGCCCCGGGTTGGACATCTTAATCTGTCCCTCAGGGTCCCTCTCACCCTTTTCCACCCTGCCCTGTGCCCCAGGAGGCTGACCTGTACGAACTGCATCAGCGGGCTCCCATTCCTGCAGGGCTGACCACACTCCTCAGTCACATGTCACAGCCCCTCAGACAGTGCTCCACACTCTTGGGGCCTTGGCGTCAGGGCACTGCAGCACCCACTGTACTGGTCCACACCTTTGTTAACAGTCCCTGTGTTAAACTGTCCTCAAATTATCCTAATTCAAGTGTTCCCCTGTTGCCTGCTTGGACGCTGACTGATGCAAACATTGACTGTGTTTGCCCAGATGGGCAAAATAGGGATCTTGTCCTGGAGAAGCTCTCAGAAGGGAGACAGATCCATGAACAGTTTCTGCCTCCTGCAGCAGGTGACAGGAGCCCATGTGCTGTGGCAACACTGACCCGGGAGGGTCAGAAAGGCTTCCTGAGAAGATGCCCAGAGCCTGGAAACTGGACAGTCAGAGTT
This sequence comes from Theropithecus gelada, assembly GCF_003255815.1. Taxonomy (NCBI): domain Eukaryota; kingdom Metazoa; phylum Chordata; class Mammalia; order Primates; family Cercopithecidae; genus Theropithecus; species Theropithecus gelada. Next base: position 46,480,289 of record NC_037671.1, on the reverse strand, counting down.
AGTCAAGTGACAGGCTGAAGTGGGAATACCCTTTCATTCCAGCCAAAACCAAAGGTGTGATGCCGGGTGGGATGTGCCGGGAACTGCCAGCCACTTGAGGTACCTAGAGGGTTGCAGTGGGGCTGAGGCGGCTGACAGGCCAGGCCAGGCCAGGGAAGGCTATGTGGGTTGCACTAGGTGCTGGGACTTTAACCCCGTCACTGTCCTGCTTTAACTGGCCAGTGGCTCCCCATCCCAGATGGACATTTATTAAGATCACCCAGCTGCTGTGCAAAGAACCCCTCTAAAAGGGATGGTGTGAGGGGCCAGGAAGGGAGCAGTAAGTTCAAGAGATGGCCGGGCACTGTGGCTTATGCCTGTAATTCCAGCAGTTTGGGAGGCCAAGGCAGGTGGATCATCTGAGGTCAGGAGTTTGAGACCAGTCTGGCCAGCATGGCGAAACCCTGTCTCTACCAAAAATGCAAAAATTAGCTGGGCATGGTAGCGTGTGCCTGTAATCCCACCTACTTGGGAGGCTGAGGCAGGAGAATTGCTTAAACTGGGGAGGTGGTGGAGGTTGCAGTAAGCTGAGATCGTGCCACTGCACTCCAGCCTGGGTGACAGAGCAAGACTTTGTCTCAAAAAAAAAAAAAAAAAAAGAAAAAAACAAAACAACATAATACTCGTAGGGCAAGGCAGGGATGGAGGACAGGAGTTTGGAAAGATTTGAGGGAAAATAGCTATTTAGTAGGTTGAGGTAGCTTGGCATGGAGAAAGGACCATGCTGGGAACAGGGCAGGGAGTTCAGAAATTCAAGTTAGCACAACCAAATTATCTTGGGATAGGTTATTGAGAGGTGGGCTTTGTATTCAGAGGAGCTTCACAGTGAAGGAGAATGGGGTGGAGGGTTGGGAGTGAGCACAGGGCAAGCTGCAGGCTGTACCTGTGGAGGGGAGCTGGGCCAGCTCAGCTGCTGACTAGTGGAGGCCTGGGCTGAGGCAGGGAAGGGAGATGCCTGCAGCAGCCATGGCACAACTGGGGATCTGGTGAGACTGTGTGTGATCTGGGCTACAGGGCTTTCTCTCCTGCTAGCCTGTGCTGCCCCTCGCCCTGCCCTTGTGCTCAGGAGCTGCCCCTCCTCTGAGCCATGTCCAAGAAATAAAGCATATCCATGCCTCCCTGCACCTGCAGTCTTAAGCCTATTGGGCTAATTAATTGGTCAGCTTCCCCTGAGGTGGAATAGGCAGGATCTGGTGAAAGTTTGGAGGTGGATGGAGGTGAGGGTACCTTCTAGGGCTCTGACTTGGTGGAGTGGATGGGGCTCTTTATGGAGTTCTTAGGAGGGGAGAGAGGAGAAGGAAGGGAATTCTTTTCTGCTTGTTTAGTTGCAAGTGTTTTGTTGACAGTGGGATGCACCAAACAAGGTCAGGCGTGAGAACAGAGGGAGAGAGACTTGAGAGGCTTCAGAAATGCACAGTGCTGCTAATCATGAGGTCACCCAACAAGGGGCTGGGGAGAGAGGCGCAGTAAGCCAGGGTGGAGTGCTGGAGAAGCCAGTGTTTAGGAGGCCGGTGGGCAGGATGAAGCTGGTTAGGGAGTCAAGAAGACAGTCAAGGAGATGGGAGAAGGACTGGGGAAGTGGAGTCCTGGAAGCCAAGGAGGTGATGTTCCAAGAGGAAGTGGTCAGCCTCAGCAGATGAAGTGAGGCCTTTGGAGGGAAAGGTGGAGTGGCCACAGGCCGTCACTGGTGGAGTAGTGGGGTCAGGCAGCCTGTGGTGGGGTGAGAAGGGGGAAGTGCAGGTGACTTCTGCAAGAAGCTTGGCTGAGAAGGGAAGGAGAGAGATAGGCTGTAGCTGGAGGTTGACATAAGGATTTTAGGATGGGAGACACCTGAGCAACTCTTCTTGTAGACAGGTGGTGCTCCCCTTGTTTCGAGGAGGTCTTTGGTAAGAAGATGTTGGCATAGTAAGTTACTAAGAGACCCATATCATCAGCAAGAAAAGGCCCACTAGTATGGTCTGCATTTTACCCTGAAGTTGTCCGGTGACACCCAGACCCAGGGAATTGGGACCAGGCTGCCTGATGGAGAGCCTAGGCTCTGCATGGGGACCCCTGGGGAGACCGAGTCTGGGGCTTTTCTAACTTGGACAAAGGATGGTTTGATGGGGAAAGTAAACAACTATTTGATGCCATCCCTGGACTCTATTTCTGACCATCTACTAGAGGCTTTGTACCCTTCAGATACCGCGGGTGCTGTCAGGGGCTTACAGCAGCAGTGATCACATTCACTAAACACTCCCTAGCCCAGTCCTAAGCATTTTATGTGCCCAGTGTAATCTTATCTTCCCAGTGGCCTCGTGAGGTAGGTTCTGTCGGCATCACTGGGTTTCGCCCTGTGCTACAGGCACGGGAACCAAAGCTCAGAGAAGTGGGATAACTTGTCTGAGGTCCCAGGCCTGGGAAATGGTGGCGCTGGGCTGCCTAACCTGGCTGCAGTGCTACTGCACCATAGTTGGTGGTGGTTCATGAGTGGAAGTTGGGGTGGAGGGCAGTGGTGACTGATGGAAGGAGACCCCAGGAGAGGAGGAAGCAGGAGAACCTGAGCAAGCGAAACGGCACCCTCATTCCCTGAGCCTGGTGGGGGGACTGGGTGCTCAGAGAGGTAAGCTTGTATGTTAGTTGGAAGAGGGGTGTTGTCTGCTGGGAGTGAGGGAAGGGTGGGAGCGGAAAGGTGGGGCCAGCTGCCAGAGGAAAGGTGAGGATGGAGAAAGGGTTATCAGCGTACTGAGGGTGCTACGCCCCATGATCTCCCCCAACAGAGAAGAGTTCTGTCCAGCATTGCTTGGTGGCCAAGTGAGGGAGGAGAAAAGGTGGCTGCAGATACTTTGGGTCTGAGTCTGCAGGGCAGGGTAGGGGATATGGCCCCTCTCAAAGGGTTTGCTGCCCAGGACAGGGTCAACTATGCCTTTCTCCATGATTTCTGGTCTTGAGCACAGCTCTTCATGGGTGCCCCATACAGGGCTCTACTCACTGAAGTGCCACCGACTCCAGGGATGTGTCATGTCTGACCTCAGTGGAGGGCAAGGAATGTGTCTTTTTGTATCTCCAGTGCCTAGAACAATGCTGGCACCTGGAAATATTGCTTGAACATAACTGTCTTGTTTTTGTCTTCCTATGAGTTCAAGGACAGGAGCAGTGCTTAATGCACAGTAGGTAATGGAATATTTGTTCCAGCAACCTGGACACTCAAGGGAAGAAGCTGGGGCTGCTGCTGCCTCTCTGGAAACCTTATCTCCCCTTTGATTTCTGCCTCTCCCAACCCAAGTGTACCCACACACGCCAACACATACACACTCACAGACACAGGCTCACACTCCAACATGCATACTTATTCACACACATATATGAGCACACAACACCTGCACACTTGCATGCACACACTATTTCAGTCAGAACTGCTCCTGCAGAGTCTCTCCAGCCCCAGGGCCTGTCCTGCAGCCTCCTAGTGGCACTGCTGTGGTGTGACCCGGAGAGCCTGGACAAGGACTCTATTCTCAGTATATTCACTCCTAATTTGTCCATGACAGATTTAGGCTCAGAGCTCAAGGGGGTTGCAGACACTGGGTGAGCCTTTGTCGCTGCCCTTGAGAAGGTCCCAGTTGCCTAAAGCTCTTGGCCAGAACTAAAGGAAACCAAGGACACAGGTACATAGCAGTACCTACTGTGTGTGCTAGATGCTTGGTGCAAGGCATTTTGTTTACTCCTTACAATAACTCTATGAAGCAGGTTTGACTTACCTCAGTTTGTAATGTGGAAACTGAGACTCGGTTGTTAATTAATTGCCGCAAATTGCACAGTAATGGATGGAGCCAGGATTTGGGCCTGAGTCTGACTCCAGAGGTCCTTTCTTTCCACACTAGGTGGAATACTTGTTGGCAGAACAAGGGGGAGAAGAGGCTTTATGTTGCCCGGCTTGTCCTTTTGAGCAGGTAACATCGTATTACCCAGAACATAAAGGTATGAAAGTTAATACAGGCCAGTACTTCTTAGCTTTTGTGGGCCCTTGAAAAACCTGAAACTTGCTAAGGGTTGTGGACCCTCTCCCCAGATAGTGCATATATGCAGAAGCACACATAGGTTACTTTTGGTATAATTTCAGGGATTTGAGGTCCCCCTGAAACCTCCAGTGGCTCCCAAGTTGAGAACCCCCGTGAGGGGTATTTGCTAACAGTGTGACAGATGAGAAGAGATGACTGTCCTTGCCCTGCACAGAGCACATACCACAGTGCCCAGAGAGGTCTGTACATACTTGTTTCAGCCTGTTTTTAATAGTGAGAATTGGAAACAATCTGAATAGCCATCAGTAGGGACCTGGGTAAATAAGCAAAGTCCGTGTGTGCCATGGAGTAGCACACAACTGTTCCGAGAAAGGATGGTGTATGTATAGATGTAGCTCTCCAAGACATATTGTTGAATGGGAAATAGCCTGTTGAAGAGTGATACACACACTTTATTCTGTTTTTTTTTTTTTTTTTAAGACAGAGTCTCACTCTGTCACCCAGGCTGGAGTGCAGTGGTGCAATCTCGGCTTACTTCTGCTTCCATACCCCGGGTTCAAGGTGTCTCAACCTCCTGCGTAGCTGGGATCACAGGCCACCATGCCCAGATAATTTTTGTATTTTTAGTAGAGACGAGTTTTCACCATGTTGGCCAGGCCGGTCCTGAATTCCTGGTCTCAAGTGATTCACCTGCCTCATTCACCCAAAGTGCTGGGATTGCAAGCGTGAACCACTGTGCCCGGCCCTACACACATTATTTATGTAAAATCACTCAACAACATTATTTCCTACAAATACAGAAAAATTTATGGGGCTGGGTGCAGTGGCTCACACCTATAATCCCAGCACTTTGGGAGGCCGGGGTGGGTGGATCACTTGAGACCAGGAGTTCGAGACTAGCCTGGCCAACATGGTGAAACCCTGTCTCTACTAAAAATACAAAGATTAGCTGGGCCTGGTGGCATGCACCTGTAATCCCAGCCACTTGGGAGGCTGAGCATGAAGATCACCTGAACCTGGGAGGCAGAGGCTGTGGTGAGCTGTGATGTCACACTACTGCATTCTCTGCACTCCAGCCTGGGCACCAGAGCAAGATACCCTGTCTCAAAAAAAAAAAAAAAAAAAAAAAAAAAGAAAACCCGCAAGAAAACACTAGAATGATTGATACCCAAGACAGTGGTAATAGTGGGAGTTCCTTTGGGGAGGAGGGAGGGTAGAAGGTTCCTGGTCAAAGGTGACACAGCTCTGTGCTTTAATTTTTTTTTAATAAGGAGACTATATCCCTCTATTATTTGTGTACTTAAAACCACAAATAATTTTAAAATGCAGTGCACACACAATGTGTATGGGGGAATGAGGGCAAGAGGAAGGGATTCTGAAGGAGGTGGTGTGGGGTAGAGCTTTTATAGCAAACAAGCCTGTATTCCAGTCCTGACCTTGACAATTACCTGCCAATGACTTAGGGCAAGTCACCTTACTCTGAGTCTCAGCCTCCTCATTTGAGAAGTGGGTATGACAATGTCTGCCTTCCAGGGCTCTTGTGTGGATATGGAGTAGGCCATAGAATTCTTGGCACATAGTAGGCACTCAGTGCATCATAGCCATTATTGTTATTTCAAATTTCAGCCAAAAGTAACCACTTGAGCTCTTACTAGGTGACAGTTGGATTAAGGACGTTGGGACTGTATCTGGTTCAATCAGGGATGACTTCCTGGGGGAGGAGGAGCTTGAGCTACTTAAATATATGTGGAAAGCAGGGCAGCATTGAGTTAGAGAGAGGACTGTGTGCAGAGGCCAGGGAGGGATTATACCTGTGTGCCTATTATTAGTGATGATATTACTTATTTCCATATTATAGACAAAGAGGGCGAGTCCAAGCAACTTGTCCACAGACACATAGCTAGTAAGTGTAGAGTGTTCACATGGAAGGGATGGGCAGAGGAAGAGAAATGGGAAAATGCAGGAACTGGGATACTTCTGTAGGGGCAGAAGGGAGAAAAAAAATGGGCTTTGTAATCAGAAAGACTCCTGAAGAGAGGGATGTGGGGGATTTAACAGGCCAGCCATTGCCCTTTACTAAAAAAAAAAAAAAACAAAAAAACGCCTAGGGGAGTTGTAGGACCTTAAGGTTTTACCTTTGCAAGATGCTCCTGACAGAGGCCAGTGGCTCTCCATCTCCCCTGCGCCCAAGCAGAGAGGATTGGGGCCCCTCCCCACAGGAAGGGGTGCTAGGCTGAGTAGTCCTAGGAGGCTGGGGCGCCTTTTCCCTAGGAACCCTCCAAGAACTGGGTGGGTTGAGAGCTGGCTGGCAGTACTGTGCCAAATGAAGTCGCTGCATGCCCCGTAACCTGGCAATTCCACTTCTTAGGTTTTCAGGCCAAGCCGTAACGGTTGCTGTCTATAAGGATGGTCATGGCAGGGTTGCTGGGGTGTTGGAGGGAACTTGGGTGCCTGTCGCCCTCAGAGTGGGTAAATAAATGTGGAAGGTGCCCACCAGAAGCTAAATGTTCCCCCAGCAACATGGATGAGGTTTAAAAATACAGTGCTGAGTGAAAACAATTAAGAAATATATATATAATGTGTGTGTGTGTGTGTATATGTGTGTGTGTGTGTGTATGTATATATATAAAATGTACTAATTGTGAAACTAAAAAATACATACACTTGTTTTGCAAGGACACATACAAATGGTTGGCTATGGGTTAGGATGAGGAATGAGAATAAAAATGAGATAAATGCAGAATATGGTGAAATCCAGTTCCTCTGCAGGTGGAGGGGGAGGCCAAGCGGTCAACCCACATTTCCGTGCACATTGCGCCATCTAGTGGGCAAAGGGGCTTTCAGCTGCCCTGGTCCTGGAGCTGGTGCAACTGTGGCACCATGACATCCTGGGCAGGTGCTGCCTCAGCTGGGCCCCTGGAGCAGAGGTGAGGGGTGAGCGCTGCCTGTCAAGTGGGGGCCAGGCACAGCCTGCTGTAGGCCTGGCCATTGGGCTGGTAGCCATCTCTGTTGCAGTGAGGAGGAGGGTTCAGACAGGCCTGGCTGCCTCTAGGGGCTGTCTGATGTCAGGGCTGGCTCTTCACCGCCTGCTGTGGCAGGCAGGCAGGTGGTTCCAGAGGAGGGAGCGGCTGAGGCTCTGATGCCAAATTTTCACATGTAGCCCTCCCTCCTGGCAGGAAATGGAACATCTGGCAGGATCATTGTGAAAGCAAAGAGGAGAGAGGAGAGCGGGTAGAGACACTCAGAGTGTAGAGAGAGCAATGACTACCTTGAGTCAGAGCACAGAGGACAGACCTTGGCACCAGACTGCCAGGGTTCACGTCCCTTGGGCAAGTCTCCCGTGCATCAGTTTCCCCTCCTTGGAGTATGATAGTACCTACCTTGTAGGAATGAAGTGAGTCAAAATAAAGCACTGAAAACAGGTCCCCTTTCCGGGTCAGGGCTGGGTAAGTGTTGTCCACTCTCAGTATCTGAGGTTCACCCAACTCCTGTAAAGCCAGCACCCTGCTATCATCCTTCATGGGAGTCATGGGGCATGAACAGAATGCCCTGGGCTGATGGGGGTCACTGCAGCAGGGCCTGTGGCTGTAGGCTAGGAATGGACTCCAGCTAGTGACCCAGGCCAAACTTTGGGGAGGGAGGTGGGGTGAAGCAGGGTGGGGCCTGGGGCTGGGGACACTGCGTTCTTTTTTTTTTTTTTTTTTGAGGCAAAGTTTTGCTCTTGTCACCCAGGTTGGAGTGCAATGGCGCCATCTCGGCTCACGGCAACCTCCACCTCCCAGGTTCAAGCGATTATCCTGCCTCAGCCTCCTGAGCTGGGATTACAGGCTCCTGCCACCACGCACAGCTAATTTTTTGTATTTTTAGTAGAGATGGGGTTTCACCATGTTGGTTAGGCTGGTCTCGAACTCCTGACCTCAGGTGATCCACTAACCTTGGCCTCCCAAGGTACTGGGATTTTACAGGCATGAGCCACCATGCCCAACTGGACACCCCATTCTTGGGGTCTGTAAAAATGCTTTCTTGGCCAGGTGTGGTAGCTCATGCCTGTAAACCCAGCACTTTGGGAGGTGAAGGAGGGTGGATCACCTGAGGTCAGGAGTTCAAGACCTGCCTGGCCAACATGGTAAAAACCTGTCTCTACTAAAAATCCAAAAATTAGTTGTCTGTGGTGGCACACGCCTGTAGTCTCAGCTACGTGGGAGGCTGAGGCAGGAGAATTGTTTGAACCCAGGAGGCAGAGGTTACAATGAGCCGAGATTGTGCCATTGCGCTCCAGCCAGGGCAACAAGAGTGAAACTCTGTCTCAAAACAAAACAAAACAAAAAAAACCACCACCAAACCAAAAATACTTTTTTATCTTCTGCTTAATCTGTTCCCAAATACCCGCCAGCCAGGTTGTGGAGGTTGTGTGTAATTAGGATACATGAGCCCCTGTCCAGCGGGGACCTGGCAGTCTTGGTTACTTCTGGGGCTTGACGGGCCCTGTCCTGCCCCACCTCTCTTGGCAGCCTCTGGCCATTTATTTTAGCTGCCCCTCCCCACACACCAGCCTCTCGAGGCTCCTGCATCACAGTCATCTTTCTAAAGCACAGTACAGCTCAGCCTGTTGAAGCAACTGCCTTGGCTCCTCGTTGCCCAGAAATTCAATGTAGACATCCTTGGTAGGCATTCAGGGTCCCTCCTGGTGTGGCCCACCCTGCCTTCCATGCCCGTCTCCTGCCAGTTCTACTCTCAGCAACTCCATTGCCTCTCAGCTCCCACCAGGCCTCATGTTCCACATCCCTGACCTTGCTCAAGTTATTCTCCTTGCTTTGAGCGCTCTTCCTCTCCACTTTTCCACCTGGCAAAATCCTCCTCATTCTTAGGGACCCAGTTAGTTCCTCCATGAAGACTTCCCCAGCAAACTGCACCATCCCACCCCAGGCTCCTGTCATAAACCATTTGTCATTAATCACTTAACAGTTACCACATTTTGTCACAGCCAGCAAGTTCCTGTTCAGTGAGTAGAGGAAAGAAAACGTGGACTTTGTCACCAGACTGTATGATGGAATCTCAGCTTGGCTACTCACCAGCTGTGCGACCCTGGGCAAGTTACTTAACCTCTGAACTTCGGTTTTCTCATCTAGTAAATGGGGATAGAGCTCTTATTTAACCCAGATTCCTCACCAGGCCTGCAAGCCTTGCCTGCCCTGCCTCTCTCCTGTCTCCTGTTGCTCTCCATCCACATCTTACCCACATCAACATCCCCACCCCTCCTTGAACATTCTCAGTCCTTTCTTGCCTCCTGGCCTTTGCACCTGCCCTTCTTTACCTGGAATGTTTCCTTCTCATTCCATCCTCCACCTCATTTCCAATGTCACCTCCTCAGAGAGGCCCTCTGCGACCACCTTCTCTAAATCCCCCGCTTCTGCTTCATCTTACTTTGTTTATTTTCTTCTAGGGCTTATCCCAACCTGAAATTTCCCTATTTTCTGGCTTAGCTGTCAGCTCTGTGAGTATGGGGCTCTTTTCTCTGGGAATTCAGATGAACAGACTTGATACATGTTAGTCCTGGCCTCTCCTCTTCCCCCAAGCCACACCTGCTTATCTGGGAGCCCCGTCAGGGCAGGGCATCATGTCCTCCTCATTCTTGCTTTCTTGACCCTGAGCAGTATGCCTGGTCCATAGTGAGCCTTAGCCTGTATTTGCTGCCTGCCTGCCTGTCATTGTCTTCCCGACCTTTTCTAGCAGTCCTTGGTGATCTCCTGATGGTTTCTAACACATGCTGCAGGTTACATGTGAGGCTGAGCCTGATAGCTCCCAGAGCGGGAGTGCCCAGGGGTGGCCTCGTGTTTCTGCCACTTACTTTGCTTTCCAGCCCAAGACAGGATTTTAAGTGGAGAGTCTGGGGTATATTACTGGCTGTAGCATTAGGGACCTTGGCCATACCCTTTGCATTACCCTGCATGGTAGGACAATACCTAGAATGGTCTGGTCAAACCCAAGAGACTTAGAGAAGGCCAGGAGGACACAGTGATGCCTATAGGCCTCTCTCAATGGGGAGATTGCGCTGTGATTTGTTCAAGTGGAGTGGGGTCCACACAGTCTGATGAAGCTTCATTTGGTTTAGAGGAAAATTGCTCTCTGAACGCAGACCATCCCTTCTTTCTTTCTTTTTTTTTTTTTGAGATGGAGTTTCGCTCTCGTCGCCCAGGCTGGAGTGCAGTGGCATGATCTTGGCTCACCACAACCTCTGCCTCCTGGGTTCAAGCGATTCTCCTGCCTCAGCCTCCCGAGTAGCTGGGATTACAGGCATGCGCCACCATGGCCAGCTAATTTTTTAAATTTTAGTAGAGACAGGGTTTCTCCATGTTGGTGAGGCTGGTCTTGAACTCCTGATCTCAGGTGATCCACCCGCCTTGGCCTCCCAAAGTGCTAGGGTTATAGGCGTGAGCCACTGTGTCCGGCCTCCATCCCTTCTTGAGCTGACCAGAGGTCTGGTAATTGGGTGAGTGTGATGGCTCCATGTTACCTACCTCCTCTGGCACCAGGACGTAGGGACCAGTCTGTTGGTATGCAGAGGCTGTGGTACCTAGCCTGGCATCAGTGATGCTGGGAAGAGGGAGTGCTGTTGCCTGTCTGCTACTGAGGGAATGACAGAGAGGGCTGGAGGGAGTGGCCTGGCAGGGATGGACCCGAGGGCCCATGCCCTCCTTGTGCTCACTGAGCAAATGAAGCAGGATTCACTCCCTGCTGGGAGAGGGAGATTGGGATTAGGGGGCATGGTGTTGTGCTCTCAGATTTGAAGATTTATCAATAAAATTTCAAAAAGTCATTTTTGGAACTGGCATAAAGGTTGGTGGCATCTTATTTTGTCAAGTAAGGACACAGGATAGGTAAAAAATTAGTTTCCTACTATTGTATCCTAAAAAATGAGTATTTTATTTTATTTTATATTTTGAGACGGAGTCTTGCTCTGTCCTCCAGGCTGGAGTGCAGTGGCGCAATCTCGGCTCACTGCAGGCTCTGCCCCCGCCGGGTTCATGCCATTCTTCTGCCTCAGCCTCCCAAGTAGCTGGGACTACAGGTGCCTGCCACCACATCCGGCTAATTTTTTGTAGTATTAGTAGAGATGGGGTTTCACCATGTTGGCCAGGATGGTCTCGATCTCTTGACCTCGTGATCCACCTGCCTCGGCCTCCCAAAGTGCTGGGATTACAGGCGTAAGCCACTGCACCTGGCCTAAAAAATGAATATTTTAATACCAAAAATTGAAAAAAAGAATAGTTCTTCTCTGGAAAGGCCAATCAGCATTCTTATGCTGACATTTTGAGCTGTGGACAGAGGGGAACAAGGTCAGAAACCAGCTCCTGGGAATTGTTGGGTTAGGAGTTTGGAGAGCGTGTGCGTATGAAGGGAGATAGTGTTGAAGCAGGTTGCTGGCCTGGTGGTATGACTGGAGGGAAAGGGCCTGAATATTTCCTGGATTAGTCCAGAATATTTCCTGGATTAGTCCAGAAATTCTTCAGTCCCCTCTATCACTTAGCCTTCCTGTGGATTAACTTGTTTTCTCTTTGAAAGTGTAAACATCCGGCCGGGCGCAGTGGCTCATGCCTGTAATCCCAGCACTTTTGGGAGGCTGAGGTAGGCGGATCACCTGAGGTCAGGAGTTTGAAACCAGCCTGACCAACATGGCAAAACCCCGTCTCTATTAAAAATACAAAAATTAGCCAGGTGTGGTGGGACGCACCTGTAATCCCAGCTACTCAGGAGGCCGAGGCAGGAGAATCGCTTGAACCTGGGAGGTGGAGTTTGCAGTGAGCTGAGACCACACCACTGCACTCCAGCCTGGGGGACAGAGTGAGACTCTGCCTCGAAAAAAAAAAAAAAAAAAAAAGAAAGTGTAAACATCCTACGGGCAGGGCCCAGCAGAGAACCTCGACAAGTACTGCCCTGTGCACAGCCTCCTGGGAGAGTAACTGTATAGGTGAAATCTGGCTGGGATAAATGTCAAGGGCATGTGTGGGGAAAGGAGAGGGAGGAAGGAAACGAACCCTTGCTGGTCCTTACTGTGTTCCTGCAATATGCTTAAGGCTTTTTCATGAGTTAACGAAGAGCTGCTGCTTATCTCCATTTTACAGATGAGAAAACTGAGGCCCAGAAAGACTCAGTGATTTGCCCAAGGTCACACAGCCAGTGGTGGAACCAGCATTTACATTCAGGCCTCTATGAACTCAAGGTCAGAGATTTTATTTCTCCAGCAGGCCAAGGCACAAAAAATTTTAAAAACAACTTGAGTCCCATCTTCCTGTCGGCATAGTATCTAGCAGACATGTTTTTGATTCGTTCTGTCCATCTGGAAACACTGTGGCTGACTCTGTTGGCAGCTCCCAGGCCCTTGGAGGGGAGGTTCAAAACTCACAGTTTGTTTTTAACTTAAGAGAATTCTGGTAAAGTACACATAAAAGTTGCCATTTTAACCATTTTAAAATATTTTATTTATTTATTTATTTAGGAGACAGTCTCACTCTGTCGCCCAGGCTGGAGTGTAGTGGTGCAATCTCGGCTCACTGCAGCCTCTGCCTGCTGTGTTCAAGCAATTCTCCTGTCTCAGCCTTGCAAGTAGCTAGGATTACAGGTGTGTGCCACCATGCCTGGCTAATTTTTTTGTATTTTTAGTAGAGATGGGGTCTCACCATGTTGTCCAGGCTGGTCTCGAACTCCTGGGCTCAGGCAGTCTGCCCACCTTGGCCTCCCAAAGTGCTGGGATTACAGGCGTGAGCCCTGCACCTGCCCTTAAAGTGTATAATTTAGCAGCATTTAGTACGTTGAAAATGCTGTGCAGGCTGGGCACGGCGACTTACACCTGTAATCCCAGCACTTTGGGAGGCTGAGACGGGTGGATTGCTTGAGCCCAGGAGTTCAAAACCAGCCTGGGCAACATGGGGAGACCCTGTATCTACAAAAAAATACAAAAATGAGTTGTTGTGATGGTGTGCCCATGTAGTTAGCTACTTGGGAGGCTAAGGTGGGAGGACTGGTTGAGCCTAGGAGGTTGAGGCTGTGGTGAGCGGAGATCATGCCACTGCATTCCAGCCTGGGTGACAGAGTGAGACCCTATCTTGAAAAAAAAAGAAAAGGAAAAAAAAGAAAATGCTGCTTGACTGTCACCACTCCTCAGTTCCACGCTGCTCCTCAGTCCCTGCCGCCTCCCAGCCCCTGGCAGCCAGCAATCTGCATTCTGTCTCTAAAAATCTCCCCATTCTGTACATTTCCGATAAATGGGATTGTGTACTATATGGCCTTTTGGGTCTGGCTTCTTTTACTCAGCATCATGTTTTCAAGGTTCATCCATGTTGTAGCATGCATCGGTATTTTATTTCTTTTTATGACTGAATAATATTCCATTGTGTGGATGTACCACATTTTGTGTATCCATTCATCAGTGGTGGACATAGGGGTTGTTTCCACTGTTGGGGTTGTGAATAGCGCTGCTGTGAACATTCTCGTGCAAGCTTTTGTCTGAACAAGTGTATTTAATTTTTTTTAGTCTATACTAAGAGTGGAATTGCAGGGTCCTGTGGTGCTTCTGTGTTTAGCTTATGGTGGAACTGCCGAATTTCCACGGCAGCCGTACCATTTTACGTTCCCACTAGCAATGTGTGAGGGATCTCATTTCTTCACATCTTCACCAACACTTATGTTTCATTAAAGATTTCTTTTTTTTGAGACGGAGTCTCGCGCTGTGTCACCCAGGCTGGAGTGCAGTGGCGCGATCTCGGCTCACTGCAAGCTCCGCCTCCCAGGTTCACGCCATTCGCCTGCCTCAGCCTCCGAGTAGCTGGGACTACAGGCGCCCGCCACCACGCCCGGCTAGTTTTTTGTATTTTTAGTAGAGACGGGGTTTCACCATGTTAGCCAGGATGGTCTCGATCTCCTGACCTCATGATCCACCCGCCTCGGCCTCCCAAAGTGCTGGGATTACAGGCTTGAGCCACCGCGCCCGGCCTAAAGATTTCTTATTATAACCTCCCTAGTGGGTGTGAAATGGTAGCTCATTGTGGTTTTCATTTGCATTTCTTAATGACATCAATCAAATTTGCCCTTCACTCTTTGGGGGGCCACAGGTAGGCCTCTCCATGCCATGCCTCCATGCCTCAGAGTCATCTGTCCAGGGGTGGTGTGAGGGTTAAATGAGAAAATCATGTGAAGAACTCAGTATCTATGCCAGGCACATAGTAGGGGCCCTTAAGACCTACTCAGGCAGTCCCAGGCCTGCCACTGTCAGCTGGTAGGGAGGCTGGCCGCTCAGTGGACCCTCACGGCTCTGACCAACGTGGAAGTTAGAGCTGCTCCCACGGCCTGGCAGTCCCCCCTGTCCGCTCTGCCTCCACTGTCCTGGATTTTCTGGGGAACTGTGACCCTTCAGAGGCTGGGATGACATTTATGGAAGGTGGCAGGTCCCCTCCACCCCTTTTCCATTTTCATAGACACTCCTGGCCCCTGGGTGCCTTCCCTTCTAGGTGGTCTCTCGATACTGCCCTCTGCTACTGGAGCATAATGGTAAGTGCCTGGAAGTCTATCCCTTTCATGGTAGACCTTAGCCAATGACTGGGGTGCAGGGGAGTGAAGTCCCAGCTCCCTTGCCTGGAGCGAGGACAATTCTGAGGTGTAACTTACACTCCCAAGTTCCCCTGCGAGATCAGGCTGAAGTCACTCTCTGCAGAATTTTTCCTGAATCTGCACCCTTCTTGGCCTCTTACTTTCTTGTCTTGCTGTCCCAAGTCCCTCTCCAGTTTCTCTGGGAGCACTCCCAAATCATTTAGCTATGAATCCTCATCTCAGGATCTGCTTCTGGGGAACGTGATCTAAGACATGGAACACCTACTGTGTGCCAAGCCCCATGGCAAATGCTCAAATAGACAAAGATAAATAAGATGCAGTTCCTTCCCCCAAAGGAGCGCATGACTTGGTTGGGGTGGTCCTGATCGCAGTAGTAATGTTAATAGCCCATGTTGTGCACCTTCTATGCGCCAGGCCCTATGCTGAATGCTTTACATAGATTAGTTCATTTAAACTTTCTAGCTCTTCTAGGCGCTTCGGCAGCCATGGCTTAAGGTGCAGACATGGCAAAGTCCGAGAACCACAACACACACAACCAGTCCCCAAAATGGCACAGAAATGGCATCAGGAAACCCTGATCACAAAGATACTAATGTCTTAACGGGGTGGACCCCAAGTTTCTGAGGAGCATGCACCTGGCCGAGAAGCACAACAAGAAGAGCCTAAAGAAGATGCAGGCCAGCGATGCCAAGGCCATGAGGGCACGTGCTGAGGCTATCAAGGTCCTCATAAAGCCCAAGGAGGTTAAGCCCAAGATCCCAAAGGGTGTCAGCTGCAAGATCGACTGACTTGCCTACATTGCCCACCCCAAGCTTGGGAAGTATGTGCATGCCTGCATTACCAGAGGGCTCAGGCTGTGCCGGTCAAAGGCCAAGGACCAAACTAAGGCCCAGGCTGCAGCTCCAGCTTCAGTTCCAGCTCAGGCTCCCAAAGCTGCCCAGGCCCCTACAAAGGTTTCAGAGTAAAGATCTCTGTCCGCCAACATGAGGACAGAAGGACTAGTATGAACCCCCTGGGCTGCCGTCTGCATGGGGCTGGTGTTCTCCTCTGCTATTTGTACAAATAAATCTGAAGCCGGAAAAAAAAAAAAACAAAAAAACAAAACCTTCTAACAATTTTGCGAGGAGATGCTATTATCATCCCCACTTTGCGGATGGGAAAACTGAGGCCCAGAGAGGTGAACTAATCTGTGATCCAGGGTTTTACAGCTTGGAAGTGGCAGCACCCACCCTGAGACCTGTGCTCCTAACCACGCCTCTTTCAGCATGTTTCATCTGGGAGGGATGCCCCAGCTGCTTGCATTCAGTAGAGGAAAGATTCTCCAGGGCCTTGCTGTGACTGGTTGTAAGGGCGTTTCATGACTACTTTGTTGCTGATCTTGGATAACTTTCTTTTTATTTTTTTGAGACAGGGTCTCGCTCTGTTGCCTAGGCTGGCGTAGCTGGAGTACAGTGGCACAATCTCAGTTCACTGCAAGCTCTGCCTCCCTGGCTCAAGCAATCCTCCCACCTCAGCCTCCCAAGTAGCTGGGACCACAGGTGTGCCACTATGCCCTGCTAATTTTTTGTATATATATTTTTGAGCCACTGCACCTGGCCCAGATCTTGGTTAACTTTTTATGAGTGATTTAAATTAAGAAGGAGGCTGGGCACGGTGGCTCATGCCTGTAATCCCAGCACTTTGGGAGGCAGAGGTGAGTGGATTGCTTGAGGCCAGGAGTTTGAGACCAGCCTGAGCAACATGGAGAAACCCCATCTCTACAAAAAATACAAAAATTAGCCAGGTGCCATGGGGTGCACCTGTAGTCCCAGCTACTCAGAAGGCTGAGGCAGGAGAACCACTTGAGCCCAGGAGTCGGAGGTTGCAGTGAGCTGAGATTGTGGCATTGCACTCCACCTGGGTGATGGGAGTGAAACCCTATCTCAACAACAAAGAAGAAGAAAAAATAATGAGTTAAAAACCCATCCCTCTGATAGTGTTATTACCACTCACCTTCTGCTCTGCTTTCCCGAGTAAGAGACAAGGTAGGACTGCTGTCCGGGTGCCAGCACTGCCACCCTGGGTGAAGCTCCCATCCCAGGTGTTGTGGTATAAACAGGGTATCAGCTGTTACACCCCAGGGGGAATCAGAAGCACTGGCTCAGGAACAGTCAGGCAATGCTGTCTGAGAGTGCACTGGGGTGGGTAAGAGCACAAACTCAAGGCAGGCTGGCTGGGGCCAAATCCTAGCTCTGCTGTGTGCAAGCTGAGTGACTCTGGGAAAGAAAGTTACCCTCTCTGTGCCTAGGCTTCCCCATCTGTAAAATGAAGACAATAATAGCATTGGCCTCTTAGGGTTGTTGTGAGAATTAAATGAGATAATATACCTAAAGCAGAACACTGCCTTGTACACAGTAGGAGGTATAGAAATGTTGACTATTATTATTGTTAATTAAAGGAAAGGCTAGGCAAGGCTAACACTCCAGACTTAGGAGTCACCCAGCAGTCTCCTGGTGGAGTCCCTGATTCTGGGCACAGTCTCCCAGACTGATGTCCCTGGATACCTCTGTGTTCCAGGAGGGTAGGATAGAGGCTTCTGTCTCCTTTCCTAGTCCTCTCCTTCCTGGCTTGCATCTGACCCATGCAGGCTTCCTGGTGCTCTCCTGAGTCAGAGGCTCCTGGAATGGGAGTTGAGGCTGGAGGGAAGGGTCTCAGGGACATGGCCTCAGACTCTGAACGAAGACATGCTGTCCACTGGCCTGAAGGCCTCATGGTGGGGGATGGGAGTGGCAGCTGGCACAGTGCCCTGCTCCTGTGAAGAACCCAGTTATGCCATTAGCTGTCTGGATGACCCTGGCCAGCTCCCTCCCCTGGTCCTGGCAGCTCTGTCTGAGTGCACACTAAGCATTGCCTCATTTAATCTGCAAACTTGCCAGGTGATTCCAGTCCTCATCATACAGATGTGGAGGCAGAGGCAGTGAGAGGAACAGCCACAATAAGAGCAGGGGGACTTTCTCACTGATAATGACCCAGGACTCACTGGGCATTTCCTTGGATCCAGGCAGGTGTGGTTCAGGTGAGGAGCCTCAGGCCACGTGCAAGGTGGAGCTGGAACCAGAACCAGGTCTGCTTAGATGTGGTTCCAGTGCCTGACACTTGGCCTCAGTGATGAGGGCCAGGTCCGAGGCTGAGCATTTGTCAGGACCCCCATGCCTGTGTCCTACAATGTGGCTCCTGGCCAGCTGAGGCAGGCTAAGAAGATGCAGGGCAGGGGTTTCGTGTCCCCTGGCAGACTGGGTGGAATTCCCTGAGGTCAGGGGCTAGTCCCTTCACATGGGATAGTTTCTTACTGGGAAGTTTTTGTTTTTGAAGTTTTTATTATGGAAACTCTGAAACACATGCATAAATAGAGAATAAGGTATAATGAACCCCACGCACTCATTCCCAGACTCAGCAGCTATCAATTTATGACCAAGCTGGTTTCATCCACCTTCTTGCCCCCTCTCCCCTGCCCCCACACCTAAATCTTGAAGCACATCTTATAACAGCATATCATTTCACAGATTTTTCTAAATGTGTGTCTAAAGATAAAGACTCTCCTTAAAGAAAAAAAAAATCACCTGAATTCCAGGAACTTTAAAAAAAAGTTGAGAGAGGGTCTTACTCTGTCACCCAGGCTGGAGTGCAGTGGTGTGATCATAGCTCACCGCAGCCTTGACCTCCTGGGCTCAAATGATCCTCCTGCCTCAGCCTTCTGAGTAACTGAGAGTATAGCTGCAAGCCACCATATCCGGCTAATTAAAAAAAAAAAAAAAAAGTTTTTAGAGATGGGGGTCTCAATATGCTGGCCAGGCTGGTCTTGAGCTCCTGGCCTCAAGCAATCCTTTGGCCTTCGCCCCCAAAAGTGCTGGGATTACAGGCATGAGCCACTGTGCCTGACCTCCCAGGAACTTTTGTAAGAACAAGGACTTGCTTCCCATTTTCTCCTGGCACCCAGCTCAGGGCAGAATCACTGCTCTAGTTTGAGGTTATGTCCTCTTCCAGGGCATAAAAGGGGCCCAAGGTAGGTGCGACCCTGCGTGCACAGCAGCTTGACTTTGGCCAAGACCCTCCTTTGCTGTGGAAGGTGCGGGGAGGGGCAAGCTCTGAGGTCAGGCCCAGATCTGACCCTCATGGACGCGGCTCCTGGCTCCACCTGAGCATGTGCTGAGGACCGTGGGGACTGTTCCTCCCTGTGAACCTCAGATGTGGTCCTCAGTGTGGACCGGGGGTGTGGCTTGTGTTACTCAGGCCACAGCAGGCTCACTGGCATCACTGACTTTTCTCATTTGGTGTTTATTTCTTTCCTCCCTTCCTCACACCCTTCCTTTGTTTCCCCGTTTTACTGTCTTTGATGCCTTTGTTTGTATGGTTCCTGCAGGTGGGCGTTACTCTTTTGTAAACACGTATTTTTCTTTTTACTGTGATAAATATCATTGTGTTATAGATCTCATTGAGTCAACACTATAAAATCTAGCCTTGAGCTGGGCATGGTGATGTACAGCTGTAGTCCCAGCTACTTGAGAGGCTGAGGCAGGAGGATCCCTTAAGCCTAGGAGTTGGAGGCTGCAGTGAGCTATGATTATGCCACTGCACTCCAGCCTGGGTGACAGAGTGAGACCCTGTCCCTCAATCAATCAATCAAAATCAAATCTAGCCTTGTTGCTTCTAACTGCTACATAGAACCCTAGATGTGCAACCACACATTTTCCTGCCCACCCACCCCCTTAATGAGCTGCCACATTCCCCTAGTACGTCATGTCCTGTGGGGATGGAGCTGTAACTCACATCCCCACCAATGCTGGTCTTTATCCAGCTTTTGAATTTTTGCCCATCTACCAGAGGTAAAAGTGATGTATAATGATTTTCAGCATCTTTTCTTTTCTTTTTTTCTTTTTTTTTTGAGACAGGATCTCACTCTGTCACCCAGGCTGGAGTGCCGTGGTGTGATCATAGCTCACTGCAACCTTCAACTTCGGCTCAAGTGATCCTCCCACCTCAGTCTCCTGAGTAGTTAGGACTACAGGCATACACTACCTTGCCCAGCTAATTTTAACATTTTTTGAAGAGGCAGATTCTCACTATGTTGCCCAGGCTGGTCTCGAGCTCCTGGCCTCAATTGTTTTCTTTAATTGTTTACCTCTCATGTCCATTTCTGGGGTAGGGTTGCTGTCCTCTTGCTGCTCTGCAGCTGTTTCTTATATTGTCTAGTCTGGATATGGCTCCTTGGGTGGTTTGAGGTGCTGAGCATCCTCGTCATTGTGACATCTTCAGAGCCCTTTGAAATATGACTCCTCTCCTTCCTGCTGGCCTTTCCAGCTCCTTTGTGAGTGGATGGCACAGGGGAGGCCCTTCTCACTGTCTCTGCCCTTTTGGTAAATGCCAGGTGTCTGGGACAGGGTACAGCTTGCAACAGGAACTTGCTCTTAGCATGGGGCTCAGGCATGGGGCAGGGATAGGCCAGGGAAGGACGGCTATGCCCCAGGGCCCTGTCCCTGCTCCTGGGGCCCTTGCCGTGGCAGGTCTCAGCCCAGCATGGTCAGGATTCCTTCATTCACACACAAAAGCACTGGGCTGGGTCATGGTGTTGGATCTGAGGCCTCAAACTTGACTAGGACCCTGTCTCTGGCCTCAGAACCTTGAAGCTCAGCATGGGGAAATAGTAGGTCCATGAACCAGGGTGGGGGCCAAGTCAAAGCCTCAAAAGAGGCCCTAGGCCCTGGCAGCTGGTCTGGCACATGCTGATGTGGCCAGCCTGAAGGGTACAAGCCTGTCCTGACAGAACACAGCTTGGCCATCTGGCAGGACAGGCATCACCAGTCAGGGTGGGCTTTCTGGAGGAGGTGTCTTCGCTCTGGGCTTTAGAGGAAGCACAAGAGTTCTCCAGGCCTCAGCAAGGTCTTAGCCAAAGTCCTGGGTGGGAACAGGAGCAGAGTCTTGCATCTCTATCCCCAGGGAATGTGGTTTCTAGGTCTTTGACTCCTGGCTTCTGTTTCTGAGCAGGGGCAGGGAAAAGGAAGTTGACTTGGGCTTAGCAGGCCTGCCTCTATCCTCACTGTCTGAGTGACCTCGGGCAAGTCTCCTCTCCTCTGTGGCCCTTGGCCCCCTCATCTGAATGATGCAGGCGTGGGGTGGAGAGAAGCTCCCCAGGACCCTCACAAATCCCCTGGAAAGACCCTAGTAGGGCAGCAGTGGCTGTCTTTACCTCTTAACCCTGTCATATCCTTCAAAGACAAGAGTGACGAGGACAGAGGCTGCCCTGGTCTCTGGCCCCAGCCCCTCTGCTGCCTCTCACCCATGTGGACCCCCTTTCTAACAGCCCACAGGGTAGGCTGTGGCTCGCTTCTCAGGGTTTTCTCTCAGAGCCTCTGTACTTTCCAAAGAACAGCTACTGTGAATTGAGCAGGCCCTGTGTGCTGGACACAACGCTTAGCATTTTACTGAGGACCTCGTTTTCTTCTCACGATCTGTGAGCTGGGTGCTATTAGTACGCCCATTTTGCAGATGACACTGAGGGGCTCAGAGAGGGTAAGCCACCTGCCCAACATCACCCAGCTTATAAGTGGCAGGGCCAGGATCCAAACCCAGTGCTGCCTGCTCCAGAACCCATTTCTCAATCTCTTCCCAGGTCACACGGGTCTTCCCTTTCTTAAATTCAAACTGCCCAGTTAACACTCCTCGGTCAAGCCCTCTCCGTGCATCTTTATTACCTCCACCCTTCCCAGATTCACCCCCTTTCCTGCTGGAGTCCTGCTGGCCCTGCCTGAGCCTCTGCTTGTTTCTCTGCATCTCCTTGGAGTATGCTCACTCTCCCCAGGACTCCAGCAGGGGCTGGGTGCCCACAGGAAGCTGGGGGGCTCCCTGAGGCTTCTCATTAAACCCTACCCTGCATGGACACTGACTCCATGGAGGGCTTGGGTGGGGTCTCACATCCCTCACACCCCGGAGAGTTACCATCCTTTCTGAGGTTGAGCAGGGTCAGCTATGGAGCAGGTCACCCTCTAGGGCCCAGCAGGCCTGAGGTTCTGGGCCCTGGCAGCTGGTCTGGCACGTGCCTGACGTGGCCAGCCTGAAGGGTACGTGTCTGTCCTGCTGGAAGCCTCTGGGTTATCAGAGGGGAATGAAGGGGGTGGGACACATCTCCTGGGACGTGCAGGGACTCATGCATGCATGTGTGTGCGTGCGTGTGTGTCTGCATGTGCAGCTGTGCCAGCCAAGGGCATTGTGAGCCTGGCCCCGAGGAGGGGTGGGGGGTTCTGTGTGCAACACTTGACTCCCGTGCATTTAGCAAAATCAGCATAGCACTGAGACCAGCAGGCCTTTGAGCCATCTTCACTGTTATTTGTATAATTAGGGGCCAAAATCAAATTTTCATTCCCCCGGGGGAAATCCTGTCTTCCACATGAAACCCAAGCTGGTGGAGGGCTGGGAGTGGGTGTGTAAAATGAATCTGGGGCCGGGAGTTCAGCTGCCTGAGCCAAGTCCTGGCCCTACCTTTCTTCCAGCTGCAAGGCCATTTCACCTGCTCAACCTCAGCTTCCCATCTGCTAATGAGGGCCAATCTGTCTGGAACGGTGGCTGAGTCTGAAATGAACCCATGATGTGCAAGGCAGGTGAGAACGCCACTGTGGAACGTAAAGGTGGGCGGCAGTTGCTGATCAGCACCTTTTACTTCCACTTAGAACCATGCTAGGCCCGGCAGAGGAAATGGATGGACCCTTGACTCTATTTGGTAAGGATTTAACCTGTGCCTTGAGAATGGATTGGGTTGCCTTGGCTGCAGAGATGTAGAAGACAGTTGGGCAAGGTTCATTGGATGGATGACCGAATGACTAAATACATGAAGAGATGCCCATTTCTGCAGTGTTGAGAAGTTCGATGACTCCCAACTGGGAGGCACAAGGGACTGGACCAGATGACCTTAAATTTTTTTTTTTTAATATTAAAAAAATATACGGAGAGACAAGTTTTCGCTATGTTGCTCAGGCTGGTCTTGAACTCCTGGCCTTAAGCAATCCTCCAGCCTCTGCTTCACCAAAATGTTGGGACTACAGGTGTGAGCCACCATGCTCACCCCAGATGACATATGAAGCTGCTTCCCACTGAAGGTCCCTCCCAGGTTCTGTGACTTGAGCTGAGTTCTGCCCTCTTTCCAGGAGCCCCTCCGTAGTCCCAAGCCTCCCTGTGATTGGTGCTGGGTTGGGCACAGGACCTTTTTGTCCCACACGATCCTGCCCACAAGGGTTCCCAGGTTAAGGTATGGGGAGAGCTCATGGCCAGGAGAACTGAGGCCCACGCAGGACCTACATAATGAGTCAAGAGTGAGGCTGGGGGAGAGGACAGCCTTTGAGAGGCCAAGGCTGTGTGGTGGGAGGGAAGTATTACCAGCTTGTTGGGGGTCAGCTGGAAAGGCTTCCTGGAATTGGCGTTGATTCTCAATGTGGGAGCCACTAGGTTGGCCCCTAGTCCCAGCCGTCTCAAGCTTGTGTGGACTAGTATGCATCTGCCCTCTGCTTACCTTGCCATGTCCAGCCCATGACCCTGGAGGGCAAGAGGGAGGGGTGTCCTGCTACAGGGCAGAGGGATTCTGGCCTAGGTGTGTGTGGCAACTCCTGAGGCTGCAGGCTCCAGTTTTTGCTGGCTAACTGAAGCAGTCTCTGGAGAAGCTGGGGCTTCTAGGAGTGGTTCTGGTGCTGCGTGGTCTTGGCTAGTTCTCATCTCTTGGAACATTTCCTCCCCTGCAAAATGAGTGGCTGGCAAAGGTGATCATCCAAATCCCCCTGCACTGGGATTCATGACAGGAGTCTGCGAGTGGGGGACACCTGGACAGCCCAGCCTGAGACCCTGTGCCCTGGGGTGAGCCAGATGACAGGCTCAGGGAGTCATGGGAGCAAGGGGATTCTCTCTGTGCAGCTGCCTCCTGGAGGGCCTTTTGGGGGCTAAAAGTGCCACCCTGCAAGCTTCCCTCCATGGCTTCTGCCCCCCTCCCCGGCCCCATTTTGTCCCCTTGGTGTCACATTCCACAGTGGAAAGCGATCCCTTGCTCAAGGCCTGAGGATTACAATCAGGAGAGAAGCCTGGGTCGCCCTGGGAACACTCACGTAGCCTTTTCCCACCGGTGCCCTCCTCCTCCTGACAAAGGCTGGGGTAGGGGGATGATCCTGATGCACCCCAGCCTGAGGGAGCAGTAGGGTCTCTGGGGTTGGGGGGCTGGTCAGCCTTTCCTTCTGAGTGAATTGTGTTGAGAAGCCCCCAGTGGGCACTCTCAGGAGGTAATTGGGGCCTAGGTCCTGGGTTTCCATGTGCTTGGGCTCCCCTGCCCCCTCACTTCTGCCCTGACCCCTCCCGCAGGCTGCAGTGCCACTCCCCATCCCTACTAAGCTGGGGATTTCCGCAGGCTGAGCCAACCGCCTGACCCTAATTATGGCGCCTTCATCCTGTTGAGGTTAAGCTCCCTATGACTTTCTCTCCTACCACCCCAGAGGCCAGGCTTGGGGTCAGACACTCAAGAGGCTCAAGCGTACTGTGCCCCCTCTGGAAAGGGTTGATGGGCCCCTGTCCCCTTGGGTGGTTGGGAGGCAGCTTCTTGTGGGTCTGGGTGGGCAAGTTAAGATAATTTCTCTGGGCTGGGTGCGGTGGCTCACACCTGTAATCCCAGCACTTTGGGAGGCCGAGGAGGGTGGATCACAAGGTCAGGAGATCGAGACTATCCTAGCTAACAAGGTGAAACCCTGTCTCTACTAAAAAAATACAAAAAAATTAAAAAAATTAGCCGGGTGTGCTGGCGAGCACCTGTAGTCCCAGCTGCTCAGGAGGCTGAGGCAGGAGAATGGTGTGAACCCGGGAGGCAGAGTTTGCAGTGAGCCGAGATTGCACCACTGCACTCCAGCCTGGGCGACAGAGTGAGACTCTGTCTCAAAAAAAAAAAAAAAAAAAAAAAAAGATAGTTTCTCTGGAGAGCCCTTAGGACAGAGGGGAGCCCTGGGGAGCCAACCTCTAGAGGGCTGGGAAGTCTGAAGATGGGGAACTCCTAGAAGACCCATTCTCAACCCTGGCTGCCTATAGAATCACCTAGATTTTCTTAAAATTACCTATGTCTTAGCCAACCCCTACCAATTTTGATTTCCTTAGTCAGGGCTGGGCAAACATGGGTATTTGAAAAATCCTCTCAGTGATTTCCATGTACAGCCAATCTGAGAATCCTGCTCTGTCCTCCACCCCATGGTGCTGTTGAGGAGACTGAGGCTCAGTGAGCAGAGGCCCTTGATGGAGGCCACCCCACTAGTTGGGGCAAGGCTGGGTCAGAACTTGAGGCTTCTAACCCCATGGCAGGCTCCTTCCTCAAGGCCTCCTCTGTCCCCCAGGGGCTGGTCTGGTGTCCCATTGAGTGTCACCTGTATTCATTTCACCATTTGGGCACTGGGGAGCTGTGTGATCCTTGGCAAGTTGCTTAACCTTGCTGTACCTTGGTTTCTTCTTTGTGATAATGGGCTCTAGTGGTAAGAATTGGACAAAATGATGCCTGCAAGGTGTTCAGTAGCACCTGAGGGAAGAGTAGCCACTGTCCTGCTTTTTGCCTGGAGCCAGGCCTGGTGCTGCAGGATCTGGGCAGAGGCCTCCTTGATTGTCCCCACTAATCAGGCAAGTGAAGCCCTTAGAGGTGGAACTTCAGAGGGTGGAGTCCCCGGGGAGTAGTCACCGCTGAGGCTCCCCAGGGCCCTGACAGGGAGTTGGGAGGTGTAGGGAAAGTGTAAAGAATGACTTCCTTGCACACTCGACTTCATGCACTTCCAGATGGAGGTGTCAATGGTCAGGATTCTGCAGTTATACGAGTGACCACCAGGAGTCACCCTCAGCTCATGCTTGAAGTGAAAGCAGCGCTGAAAGAGGGAAAGGAGCTGTAAGGGAGAAAAGGGGGAGGACACCCCACCACAAAGTGGATGAACCTGGAGAGGACCCAAGGCTGCCAGAGTGGCTGCTTCATTTCTGCAGGAAGGCGCAGGACAGAGCTCAGACAGGTGGCCACCGTGCCAGCAGGCAGAGGAGGGAGCAAGGGCTCGTTTGTCTGCCTTCAGAGTTCTCCTTCCCATGCTGATGTCAAATCACAATTCAACAGATTCTTTATGGGGCACCTGCTGCACACAGAGGGACAGGAATATTACTGAAAACCTAGTATATGCCAGACCCTATACACACAGTGGGCTACTCAACATCCACAACAACCCTGTATAGTAAGTACAAATATTGGTCCCCATATACAGATTGGGAAACTGAGGCTTATACCAGTTATGTGTTGTGCCCAAGGTCACCAAGCTGGATGAGGATTGTCTGGAGCCTAAATTCTTTCTCCTACACCAGATTGACTTCCAGAGAGTTCTAGGATACAAAGCTGGCAACAGACTTTCTGCCAGGTAGAGGGATGTGGCAGGTGACAACCCTGTCTGGCTCTGCTAATCAGGATCCAGTAAGACGCTCAAGACAGGTGGCCACTCTGCCGGCAGGCAGAGGAGGGAGCTGTGCTCCCTGGGGTGGGTAGAAGTAGGATTTGGGTGGGTGCTGGGTGTTGGACACGGGCAGGCTGCAGACATAGCAGCAATGAGGGGAGACTCTCTCAACCTGCCCACGTCCTCCTCTGAGCAATCTCCCCACCCCAGAATTGTTTCAGTTTCCTCATCTGTCAGTTCTAGGGGTGGACTTTGTTCATTCAATGCTGTGTCCCTGACCTCTGCTCCCTGCCAGGCTCTGAACTAGTCATGTGTCAGGCTAGATACTTAGATGGACAAGACAAGCCATCCCCTGCCCACAGCTGCCCCACCTGAAGTCTAGGCCAGTGACCTCCGAAGTTTTTTTGATCATGTGCCCTTAGCAATAAAAAAGATTGTTGAGTACACACCTGTCATACGAGTATATTTTTATATAGTTTACCTTGTAAAACACACACTAAACGAAAAAAGGATTAGATGAAAAATAAATAGGCATTCTAAAACTTTTTTCCAGCACCCCTGAACCACGCACACATATGGCACCTGAAACCCAACTGCTCCACGAGCTGGGAGGGTAGGGTCAGTCCAGCCATACTCAGGACGAATGTGTGGTCAGTGTTTCAAAACATCCTTGCTCACCCCTTTATGCCCTAGCAACGGAAGGGAGAAACTTCAGATACAGCAGGTGGGAGTGTGGGCAGATGGGAAGCGTAAGCAGGGATATGTCTGGGGAGGAAGACAAGAGGCAGGTTTTTATTTTAGACTGTGATGTTGAAAATTTTGTGATCACTTTTTACACTGTCCCAGGACATACAGAACCAGGACATAGTGTCCCAAGTAGTATCTAATTTCATATACTTTAGGCAGTTCTATTCCATTTCCAAAGGTTTAGAATACCACCCCCACCAACCCTCAGGAAACTGGAGAGCACTCCCTCCACCACACACCCTTGGGACAGGAAGGACAGACCCTAGTTGGGGAGGCATTTAGGTGTCCCTTCCTTAGGGGCTTTATCTCCCACTTCCCCTCCTGAGACCCCCTCGCCTGGGCAGGTCCTCATGCAGGGTAGAGCACTTGGAGGCCTCTATAAACATGGGTTACAGGAGAGAAGGGGCAAGAGGCCACAGCTGGGGTACATAAGGAAACCCCTCTATGGGCCCCCTTACTCAGAGAACTCTCAGGAGAAACCCTTTCCCCCACCCCCAGTCCTGGCACCAAGCTGGAGAAAGACAAAATGGCTTGTGAAGGCATCTGTCTGCCCTCCAGGGTGGCTGCCAGGGTGGCAGCCATGATGGCTGGCCTGGTGTGGGTGCCTTTGTGTGCCATGACTGGGTGTCTGTTTCTGCAGTCACTAGGCGCTTGTTCTGTGGGGTGAGGGGTGTGGGGGTGGGGGCACGGCCTGTGGCAGGGCACGTACGTGAGGCTGGGCACGAAAAGCCTCACCCACCTCCTGCCAGGTACAACCAGCTGCTGGGGCCAACTGCCGACCGCCTCCTCCCTTCCCCGGGCACAGTCAGGCCGGGGGGCAAATGACTTGGCAGGCGCCTCCCCTCAGTTGGACCCACTAGGGCAGGGCCGGCTCACCTGGGGCACAGGCAGGGCTCCTGGCTGGGTGGGTGTTCTGCCAATCCCCTCCCCAACTCCTAAAGTGGAAGGGTGGTGGTGAGGCCAGGGAAGGGGTGCAGGTCAGAGATATGCCCCTCTCCTCTCCCAGACTGTGCATGGGTAAAGCAGGGCAGAGAGGGGCTGGTGGAGGGGCGGGAAGTTTCTCTGTTTAGGGCCAGGAAATGATTTCCATGCAAATGAGATGCAAACTCCTTAATGAGTTTGCAATTAGGAGACCAAGGCTGCCAGGCCGGGCAGCGCCTGCAGGTTTTATGAATGGGCCAGCGTAGGGCGGGGGAAGGGGCGCGCCGGCCCGCCCCCACATTTCCCTGCCGCGGTGCCCGCGACATGCCGCGCCGCACGTTGCTGCCTCCAGGCCCCGCCGCGACCTGGCCCACCGCCAGCGGGTCAGCTGCTCCGGACGGCGCGGGAGGCTGCCGGCCAGAGTCCCCGCCACGCCGCCGGCCGGCGACGCATAGGAGCCGACGACACGCCCCCTGGGGCCCGGGAGGGGCTCTGTCCTCGGGCCCCCTTTTTTCCCGGTTATTGGAATGATTTCCCAAAGCAGGAATGCCAGAAGTTAGCCTTCAGGCCCCGTTGTATTTAAAATGGGCTGCCCTGGGATTTCACTGACCAAAGGAGGGGGCTGGGCCACTAACTTTGGTGGGAGCAATGACCTTGGGAGGGATGGAAGTATAGGTGACAGGAGACGGACCAGTTCCCATCCCAGAGCTCCTTGCACTTCTCCAATCCCCTCATGCCAGTCCACACCTACCTAACCTCAAAAGGTCTGTTCCCACCACCCCAGGGCACCTGCTTTTTCTGTAAAGCCACCCTAGTCTGCTTTGGGTCTTGCTCTGACCTGGGGCCCAGGAGAGGGTCTCCTAAGTGGGAGTGTACACTCAGGGTAGCTGTGGTCCAGAAGGAGGCTGACCAGAGTTTGAGAGTTTGAGCCCAGTTAGGTCACAGCCCCCTAGCTCCTCCCCTCCCCTCTACTCCCCCTGTCCCTGCCCTGCCCCATTGCTTTCAGAGTAAATTAACTAATTACCTCCAATTAAAGCACCTGGCTCTCTGTATCCTCCTGGGCCTTCAATCACTGCTTCTGGGAGTCCTCTTTACCCAGGCAGGGTCTGGAAGTGGGCCTGGCCAGTAAATTGGAAGTCAGTTAATCAATGAAGTGGGGCGGGGAAGGCAGAATGGAGGAAGCCCACAGTGCCATTTACTGGTTGGGAGTGGTCCAGGCAGCCAGGCTCTCTGACTTGGCCAGCTTGCATACTGAGGCTGGGTCTGGGGACTTGGGCCCTAGTGGGGCCTGTGAAGGCTGGGAGCAGGAGCTGCCTTTGGAGGTAAGTCCCTGGTGAAGGGCCTGTGCAGATGTCAAGGCCCTGAGGGTGACCCTAGAAGCCCCTCCTCAGGAGAAGCAACTTGAGGGGCAGGTCCTAGAAGCTAGCAGTTCTTGGCACCTGCTGCCTCCCTCACCCAGCAGGCAGGGAGAGACTCCGAATGCCTGTGGGTCCAACCAGAACCTCCTGTCTTTAACCCCACCTGGCTCCTCCTGCTGCTCAGGAGGTGAAAACCTCTCCATTCTTTTCGCCAGGCCCCCTTGGTGGCCCCCAGGCACAGTCCCAACACTAGCTCTGTCCAGCACTGTCCTGGCCCACCCCACGTGCAGGACGTGATGGGGAGGATACCTGGCGGCAGGAGGCAGACTGATGGATTGTTGACCTGGGTCTCACCTCTCGGCGAGCTGGCCACTCCTGGGACTGGGCAGGGTCACACCAGGCTGTGACTCAGGCCCCTGCCCCACCATGCCAGGGACCTGGGCTTGGGCCATCCTGTGTGTATGTGGGGTGGGGCAGAGATTTGTCAATCAGAGGCTTCTCTTTGGGGACACCTCTCATGGTCCCAAGGAGCCAGGCTATGACTAGAAGGATCAGGGTTTCCATGGCTGCTCCTCCCCACCCACCATCCCAATAGAGGCTGACAGGAAGGACCCCCAAGCAGGGCACAGCAGCCATCAGAGTTAGTGGGTGTGTGAGCCATCCAGGACAGGGGCAGGGCTCAGCACACAAGAAGGGCCACCCCTGTGGTGTTCTGAGCCCCTATCTGCCAGCTTGGCTTGTCCCCCTAGGCCCATGGAAAGCTGACTCAAAACTCCCCACCTCCAGGAAGGCGTCACCATGCCTCGCTTGTTTATGGCCAGCCCAGCGCTGCTCTCAGTTCCCAGTTTTCACTTGTTTCTCTGCCTCTTGTCCCCTTCCCTAGATCCACCAAGCGTCTATCTTCATACTGTTTTTTCCTGCACTTCATAGTGGCCAGCAGAGGGCGCCGCCAAAAGACTGAGGCCACCAGGGAGGGAACCGGAGAATCTGCTTTTTGGGGTCTAGCCACTGTGCAGAGCCCAGGCGCATGGGTCGGTGTCGGGTGTGTGTGTACGTATGTGTGTGTAATGAAACTGGATGTCTTCCTTCCCGGCGATCTTGACTTAACCTGTCAGCAGAGGTCTTGTGGTCAGACCACAGGTTGAACCTAGGTGGTTGCTGCAGAGGTAAGCCCAGGTGGCTCTGGGAAGGAAGAGGAGGATGAGTGAGTTGCTCCCTTCTAGCAGCCCAAATGGGAAGGGACAACGGAGGTCGCCAGCTTTCCTCCCTGACCCTGGAAGAAGGGTTGGGAGGGGTTGCACAGAATAGCTGGTGTCCCACCCTGTGGGAGGAACTGCTATGGACATCTGGGCCACATCTGGTTTCCTGGCAGGGCAGGGGGCTGGTCTGTTTGGAATCCTTGGTCCACCGCTTGGTGGTCCCTCACCATTACATTCCAGGAGGACCCTTTACAAACAGGTGTATAGGGCGCAGCCCTGTAATACGAGTGAGTCCAAAGCAACCTAGTCCTTATCACACTCCTTTGAAAGTGGCCCTAGGGGCCTGGGCAGCAGTCTGCTCCTCGGCGCCACTCGACCTTTCTGTGGCCGTGTTGGAGTCTGCATGCTGAGATGCTGGCCTTTCCCCTTGGAAATGCTGGGAAATGTGCTCTGGTGTCCATCCTGGCCATGCCTCTTCCTCCAGGTGGGGTAAGAGATGAAAAGGGGAGTGAGTCTGCAGTACCTCTTAGGGACCCCACCCCATGAAAGGCGGAGTGGGGAAGTGCGTGCTGTTGGGTCACCTCCACGAAAGCTTGGAAATGCAGTTGGGACGCGAAGCGGGAGGAAGGGTCAGCAGGAGTGGTTCTTTCTTGGGTCTGGATTCTGGGTTTTGGTGAGGAGACAACACGGAGAAAACCCCTCTTGGTAGGCTTGGTTGCAGGACGCTTAGGCCGGGAGATGGCCGTAATGGCCTTGCAGAAAGAATCGGGGGCGGGGGAGGGCGAACGCTGAGCATCAAGCCCACCCGGACTCTCCCTCTGTCCTCCCCGCTGCGGGGGCCCAGCCCCTCGCCCCCACCCCTCTCTCGCCAGGGCCGCCACGGCCCCTCCCCGAGACCGGGGCGCCGCCTCCCCCTCCCCTCCCCTCCTCCTCCCCCTCCCACCCGGCGCTGCAGCTGCTGCCGACGGACCATTCTGCACGTAGCGAATGGAGGAGCCGCACAAGGGAGGCCTCAAGTGCGCGCGCGCGGGAGCCGGAGCCGCGCGGGAGGGGGAGCGGCTGCGGGCGCGCGTGCGCGTGCGGCGCCGGCTTTGATCGCGCGCGCCGAGCTCCGGAGCGCGCGGCTCCTCTGAGCGCCGGGGTTGCGGATGCTGGGCTGTGACCCCCGTATCCTCTCCCCTCCGCGCACACTCTGTTACCCCTCCAGCAAACCCCGCCTCTACCCAGGACCCTTTTCAGTTGTCACCCCAACAGTACTGTCCTCTGCGCGTAGTAGGCTCTTCTGCTACGGGATGCAGGGTGACGGATTGTACAGTCAGCCAGGTCCTGGGCTAGGGGTTCACAGAGTTCAGAACGTGCCCATGTTCATGACCATATAGTTCCACCTTTGCCCCAGGATCTCTCAGCCTGGAGGCCATCACCCTCCCACCTCTGCTGTACCTCAATCCCAGGCAAGCCCCATAAAGCCCCTTATAAGGCCTTGGGAAGGAAAAACAAAGGAGTGCTTTGACTTTTATTTCCTCTGGGATGGGGAACTCCCAAGGGAGTTCGTTTCCCTTTCACCTCCTCCTATGTCACCTGCACAGCTCGTACTCCCTGGGGTGTCCAGGACTCTGCTGGGCTCTGCCCACACCGCTGACAAAGGTGTGGTATGGTAAGCACAGAGTCTGCGTCCTGTAACACAGGAAGTACAGGAAGGCTGTGTCAGGCTATGGCAGGCAGGGCTTTCATCTTGGAGGTGTCTCCTGACTTCCAGGGGCACTCTCTTCACTTCCTGAATCACTGATCGGGAAGGGGACTGGCAGGTGGCTGGCCTGCCACCGGGGCCACTGGCAAGTGGGTGGCTGGAGGGCTGTCTTCCTTCCCTGGATGGGCGGGGTTGGCACCTCACTCAACCCTCCCTGCTGTGCATCGTGGCTCTCCTGGCTAGGTGGGCACTGGGAAGGCAGGTGGCAGGGCCTTGCAAAAGGATGTCTGAATAGGGTTGGTGGTGTTTCGAACCTCCCTGTGGGAGTGAACTGAAGGCGACAGGTCTGTGGAATGTGCAGGTGAAGGTAGCTGAGAGCTGTCACATACTAATTTAAACTTGCCCCAGTTTTTTGACCCCTCTGAGCCTCAGTTTTTCTGTATAATGGGAGTACAGCATTCACCTAGCGGGGCTGTTGAGGATTAAAATCTACTCTGCCTGTAACATGCCTCATATGTTGGAGGCAGATGCTCAGTATGAGATAAACCTTCTTTTTATTATTGTGTTTGAACTGGCTGAAAGTCTGGGGACATTTCCCTTAGCTTTGTTTCCATGAAAAGAGTGAATTCAAATCCCAGAACTGGCAGCTCCTTGGAATTTGAAGGTGGGCTTTGAGAAAGCTATAGAGAGGCCAGTAACATATCATGTTTATGTCACCATCCAAGAATGAACCATTTCATACTAGTTTTCCAGACATTAATATCTGAAACCTTAAAAAGAGATATTTTGGATAGGAATCACTAGTGGATATTACACACTTTCCGGGCTTTTAATCAGAGGTTACAGAACATGTGAGTCTTCATGACTCAGGGTTGTGGTTACAAGGGTCCATCACTATCCTGGTTGTAATACAGTGAAAATTCAAGGCCTTTTTTGGCCCCACACTAGAGGCTCATTCCATGAAGGCTACATTTTCATAGTTCTTGTGTCTACTTTTATAGTACTTTATCACTTCATCAACTCTCTCCATATAAACTATCACTTCTGTTACCGTTACTTTGCCTGCCTCTAGGGCAGACCACCAAACCCACCCTGTTCTCAACTTGTTTCTGTTTGGCTGTGGGCTGAGACGTCCGAAAATCACATCTGTTGGAAGATGTGAAAAACAACAAGATCTTTTGAACTTGACAAATTATATTAAAGTTCATCTGGAGAAATAAACATGCAAAAAGAGCTTGGAAAATCCTGAAAAAGAAGTATTATAGGGGACGACTAGTGCTACTAAAATGTTGTAGAAAGCTCCAGTAATAAAATAGTTGGGTACTGGCACAAGAACAGACAGGCAGATCAAAGGAGCAGAGTAGAGGCCAGATACACACCCGTGAACAAATGGAAATTAAATATATGATAAAGTGACATTTTAGATCAGAGGAGAAAAGATGAATTATTCAATCAAATTGGACAACTGGCTAGCTGTTAAGGGGGGAGAAAAAGAAATCCAGCTCCCCACTTCATCTCTTATTCTGAAATAAATCCCAGATGGAGCAAAGATTTAAATGTAAAAAGGAAACTGTAAAATATTACTAGAAGAAAACATCTGAAAGTCTAAAAGTATATGTTCTTGGATTGGGAAAAGTTTGACACAAAACCTAGGAGTCACAAAGGGAAAGAATTTTTAAAAATTGTCTGTATTAAAATATGATGTAGGGTATTGTGGTACATGCCTGTAGTCCCAGCTACTTGGGAGGCTGAGGTGGGAGGATAACTTGAGCCCAGGAATTTGAGGCCAGCCTGGGCACCACCGTGAGACCCCATCTCTGAAAAAGAAAAATGGTTTTTAATGTAATATCCTGAATTCTAAAGACAACCATCTGGAAAAAAATATTTTTAACATAGATGACAGATGAGTTCTTACAAGTCAATAAGGAAAATAAAAACAAATAGAAAAATGGGCAAAGCACATAAACTGGTAAGGGGATACTAACGGTTAACAAGCAGGTGAAAATGCTCACCCTCAGTCAAAATAGAAGAAATCAAAATGAAGACATGAGAAGATTATCTTTTTGCCAGTTTGATTGACAACAGCTGAAATGGGCAACCCCTCACTGTGTGGACACAGACATCCTCAGAGCAGGGGGGAAGACAATTGCACCAGTGAAGGGGATTGGCAATACACATGAGAATTAATTCACAAACCATTAACTCGAGGGTTCCATATCTAGGAATTTATCAGATGCACGGTTATAAATGTCACAAGTGTTCAAAGTATACATACAAGTGTGTTCATTGCAGTTTTGCTTCCAAACCTGAAAAACTGGAAGCAACATTAAGTCCATTAATAGGGCACTGATTGGATATGTTATGAGGCATCCAAAGACCAGACTAATATGCAGTGGTTAAAAAGAGTGAGGTTGAGGTTGTATGTTGATATTCACTAAGTAGAAAAGCAAGTGGCAGGACATTGCTTGGATGGTGCTACTCAATGAAGGGTGTGCCCTCTGCCACCATGGGCATAGAGCCTGTTAGAAGTCCAGACTTTTCAGCCAGTTGCAGTGACTCATGCCTGTAATCCCAGCACTTTGGGAGGCCAAGGCAGAAGGATTGCTTGAGCCCAGGAGTTCAAGACCAGCCTGGGCAGCATGGTAAAACCTCTCTACAAAAAATTAGCCTGTAGTCCCAGCTACTAGGGATGCCGAGGCAGCAAGATCGCTTGAGCCTGGGAGGTGCAGGTTTCAGGGAGCCAAAATCACGCCACTGCACTCCAGCCCAGGTGACAGAGAGCGACGCTGTCTCAAAAAAACAAACAAACAAGAAACTCGGAATCTTGGGCTAGAACTACGGGGTGAGAAACTCTAGGGCTGGGGCCCAGCAGTCTGTGGTTTTAACATGTTCTCTGTATGATTCTGATGCATACTCATGTTTGAGAAGTACTGATGAGGAGTATATCACAATATGTGTAAAAAATTGATAAAAACCAGTTAGCCCTTCTGCCTTAAAATTTCAGAGTCACCAGAAAGGGCTTTCCATGACCAGAGTGAGAAGGGATGGAAAAGTCCACTTTTCACTTTATATGTTTCTGAACTGTTCAGACTTTTTGCCACAAGAATATATTACTTTGGTTTTTATAAAAAGTAGTTAACTCTGGAGGCTGAGGCAGGAGAATCACTTGAACCTGGGTGGTGGAGGTTGCAGTGAGCCGGAATCAAGCCACTGCACTCCAACCTGAGTGACAGAGTGAGACTCCGTCCGTCTCAAAAAAAAAAAAAGCAGTTGACAATTTTAAAAAGCTACCCAAATGGAGAAAGAAAATGTGGTACATACATACAATGGAATATTATTAAGCCTTAAAAAGGAAGAAGATTGTGACATATGCTATAACAGGGATGAACTTTAAGGACATTGTGCTAAGTGAAATCAGCAAATCACAAAAGGACAAATATTATATAATTCCACTTTAATGAGGTAACTAAGGTGGTTAGATTCATAGAGTCAGAAAGTAGAATGGTGGTTGCCAGGGGCTGGAGAGATGGGGAGTTAGTGTTCAATGAGCAGAGTTTCTGTTTTGCAAGATGAAAAGAATTCTGGAAATGGATGGTGGTGATGGTTGCACAACAGTATGAATGTATGTAATGTGAACATATGTAACATGAATGTATGAAATGTGAACGTATGTAATGTGAATGTATTTAAATGCCACTGAAATGGACACTTAAATATGGTTAAAATGGTAAATGTTATGTTCTGTGTATTTTATCACAATTTTTTTTTAAAGTTTAAAACAGCTGCCTTTAGATGAGTAAAGCAGGGTTAGTGATTGCAGCTGGCAGGTTCTGTGAGCGCCTCCATCTAGATTATAGAGTATGTATTTGAGGGTTGGGCTTCTTGCGAACTCTCTGTTGCCGAGCCCAATTACAGCAAGTCTTGGCGTCAGTCCGATAAGAGTGAGGCCACGTGTTCGCCCACACAATGGGAAGCCAACCTAAGAACTTGCTGCCTTGAGGGATGGGATAGGCTGACAATAGGGACAGACAGGAGGGTGGTTTTGTGACTTGCTGGCAGACAGAGGCATGCTAGGTTACTGGGGAAGCTGGATCCTTGCGCCTTCCCTGCTGCCTCTGCTGAGACCCTTCCCTGGCCTGGGGAGGGGCTTGCTCTCCTAGAGGGTCAAAGCTCTGCAGGAAGTGTGGTGAGCCAGTGGCCCTGGGGAGATGGCTCCTGTGGGGACAGGAGGGAGAGAGGGCAGGATGAGTAGAGATTGTGGGGCAGGGCATGGGTTTCTTGGGAACCAGCCTGTGCTCAAGACATCTGACTGGAGCAAGGACTGTACTTGAAAAAGGGATCAGGCCAGGGTGGGGTGAGGATGAGGGGGCACTGGATGTGAGAGAACCTGCCCAAGCTGGGCCTGGCTCAGCCAACTCTCTGGGACCCAGAGGCAGGGGACAGCAGGTTGGCTTCCACTTGCCCTTCTGCCAGCTGGGGGAGAGGGCTCCTGCACCAGGCTCTGGGGATTTCTCCAGGCCCATTCTGGTCTGGATACACAGCTGCCCATGCCACCCTAGACCCTCCCTCCCCGGGCACCAAGAGTCTGGGTTCCAGGAACCAACTAGGGAGACCTGTGGCCAAGGAGGGGTCCAGAGGTGAGGAGGCCCTGCAGCTAAACTGGCTAGGCTGATGAGGCCACAGAACCCCACCCCAGGGCCAGCACAGGTCAGTACTTAGCATGCCCCCATCCAATCCTAACCAGCAAACCCATTTCAGGAAGCTGGAGACCAGTCCCTGAGCTCAGGGAGCTCACAGTCTGGCCGAGAGAGGAGCTACCCTGACTCAGGCAGAGTGGGTATTGACCACAAGCCTGGCTGCATCACCCCCAAGGCATGATCTGTCCTGATTCTGTGACAGCCGCAGACTTCAGTCTGCCCATCTGTGTAATGGGGTTGATATCTTAGGGTGCCCTCAGCCATGGCAATGCCCAATTCTCATTGTTAGGTGAGAGGCACTGACTCTGATCCTGCCAGCCTGGAGAGGGGGTTGTCAATGGAAAAAGGAGAGCACAGAAGTCCAGCCCAAATCTCTGCATGGTACTGTGTTTTATTTCCCTGAAAAAGGTACAGGAGGTCAAGAGGAGGCAGGGAGGAGTGGGGGATAGAGGGCTGGGAAAGCCCAGCTCCTCGTATTGAAAGGTGATTAGAGAGTGGAGAGGGATTCCCAGGCCTGTCCAGCTGTTTCCTGCTTCCTTCACTACCAAAATGTATACACTGTAATGTAGGGCTGTCCCCTCACAGGGACCCACTGGGGTAGGAGGCCTCTCTCTCTTCTAATCCAGGTGGCTAGAGCATAGGATAAGGGAAAACTAATGGTGTTGGGACCCACTTCCTGGGCTGATTTGGACTCATGGAAGCAGGAACCTGCCAAGCTTGGCTTCCTCAGGCCATGGGCATAGCTGCCCAGGCTTGTCTGCCCACTCCCCATGCTCAAATGGTCCTGAAGAGCCCCTAGCTGAGGGCAGCGGGCATGAGGTAATGCTACAAAATGCCTGCGCTCTCAGCTAGACACCCCCCACCAGGCCCAGGCAGGCCCTGCACACACATCCTGTGGGTCTTGCCTGCCCAGCTACCCATGGTGATTTAACGTGAGAGACTGGGGCTAGACTGGGAGAGACCACCCAGAGGGGTGAGTGGGTGAACTGGGAACAGGCTGCTCACTGAGGAAGCCCCTGCCAGTGAGCATGATTGTTCTTCCTCAGGAGGGTGGCCTGTTGGGAAGTACATGCCCCACCCCACCCAGTCTGAAAGCCCCCAAATGATGTTGGGATGGTGGAAGAGTCACCTGTTTTAGATGCTAAAGGAGATCTAGTTCTGACCTAGTTTGATGGGATTGACACAGTGCCTGTCTTCATGGAATTCACAGTCTGAGAGAGACATAGCTGTGTCCTTAGGGAGCCCCAGTCTGAGGGGAGACACAGCCCCGTCCTCAGGGAGCCCAGTCTGAGGGGAGACACAGCCCTGTCCTCAGGGACCCCCAGTCTGAGGGGAGAAGCAGTCTGAGGGGAGGCACAGCCTCATCCTCAGGGACCCCCAGTCTGAGGGGAGACACAGCCCCATCCTCAGGGAGCCCCAGTCTGAGGGAGACGCAGCCCCGTCCTCAGGGAGCCCAGTCTGAGGGAGACACAGCCCTGTCCTCAGGGACCCCCAGTCTGAGGGGAGAAGCAGTCTGAGGGGAGACACAGCCCCGTCCTCAGGGAGCCCCAGTCTGAGGGAGACGCAGCCCCGTCCTCGGGGAGCCCCAGTCTGGGGGAGACACAGCCCCATCCTCGGGGAGCCCCAGTCTGAGGGGAGACACAGCCCTGCTCTCGGGGAACTCCCACTTGAGGGGAAATGCCCTGTGCTCCCTGCTTCCTCCCGTGCATGTTATTTTCCCTCCCAGCCCCATCCTCTGCTCTCCTGAAGTTTTCCTGCCCTAGGAAGGAATTGAGTGGGTGAATTGGAGTTCCCAGTTTGTTGTGGGCCTCCTCCCCGCTGACTCCCTGTCTGCTCACTGTCCCTGCATGGAGTCTGTGAACCGAGTACGAGGGTTCCAGGTGGGGAGACCGAGTCATAGTGACTCAGGGGTGGACTGGTCGCTCCGCTCCCATCACTCAGAGTGGCTGCGTGAAAGGGCAACATGAGGGCTGGGGGGAGGAAAAGAAGAGTCTCTTCTAGCTCCAAGCCCCAGCCATCCTCTTCCATGTGCTGGAGCCACGCATGCGTGTGGGAGACACCATGTACTGCATCTCAGTGGACATGTGAGGCTGGGGTGAATCAGGGATCAGGAGTTGGAGGTGAGGAAGGCAGATGCGGCTCAGCTGTTCAGAACAGTGAGCCCAGCCACCCTAGATGTGGTTGCACTTCTGTCTCCCCCACCCTCTGTCTTCTAGGCTCCCAGAAGCCCCTCTGTGGAAGCCCCCTGAGCCTGGGCTCGAACAAGGATTCTCCTTCCTTATTGTGAGGAGTTCTCAGGTGGGCATGGTGGGGAGTGGTGCCTGAGAGGGCCTGCACACATTCCCATGTGCACATGCATGCGTGCTTAACCTGAGTGCCCATGGGTGCAGACAGGGCTCTGTGAGGACAGAGGGCAGGAGCTAAGTTTCTCCCTTGATTTTAGTGGCTGCCTGATGTGGGGACTATGTCTCCCCCATCTTACAGGAGCTCCTTCAGAGCAGAGCTGTGACTCCCCCATCAGATTGGAGGGTCTGAAGGAAGCCAGGTAGGGTGTCAACACACAAATACGCAGCACTCACTCAGGCACCTGCTCCCTCAGACATAGACACCTCAAGCTGGGGTTCCCAGAGAACAGAGGCTGAGTCCCCAGTCACAGTTGTAATCCCCTTAAGGCAGAAGGTGATAAAACTTCCCTGTCAGATTGGGAGTTCCCTGAAGGCAGAGCTCCTTTCTCTTCTGAGAGAAAAGAATGTCTCCCCCGTCAGACTGGGAGCTCACTGAAGGCAGCAGCTACGTCTGCTACCCCATCAGCTCGGGGTCCCTCTGAGGCAGATGCTGAGCCTTGCCTCTCAGGCTGCTTCCTCTAGAGTCCCTGCAGCTCCCTTTCTTGTCCTGTTTGGCCACCTCCCTCCTGTGATCTCCTGTGATCCGCCTGTGGTCACTTCATTGTCAGTGACTGGGAAGCAGCAGATTAGACATAGCCAGTGACTCAGCCCCCACGGCCTTTCTTCCCCTGCCTCGGCAGCCTCATCATGGTGGGGAAATCCCTCTGCTTCCTGCCTTCTCTGACGTCTATGTCCATTTCTCGTGTCCTCCCAGCCAGACCCCTTCCCTGCCCACACACACTATAGTCCTAATCTGCTAGCAGAAATTACGAGGAAGTCTTCTGGGAGGGGTGTGTCCCAGATGTGGCTTCACTGTGTCTTTACCAGCCGGGGATGTAGATGTCCTTTTGACAAATGAGGAAACAGGCCTAGTGAGGCCTAGTGAGGTGTGTACCTAGCCTCACAGCTCTGGTAGCCAACTGAGACTGGGCCCAGGGTCCAAGCTCCTTGAATAAGGCCTGACTGTGCATGTGAGCGCATACCGGGGAGGCAGGGGCTCATCCGGCCCCATCCTCCCCTGGCCCCACAGCGGGCACTCACGGTCTTCCTGGGGGGAAGATAGGGAGAACCCAATGCCTGTGGAAGGTTAAACAGCAGTGCGTGGGCTGAGCAAGTGTGCCGGGGCTACCTGACTGGGCATGCTAGGGGCTTGCGGCAGAGCTCAAGTGCCAGGGAATGGAGCTACTCTGTAGGTTTGGACAGAGGAAGTGGAGGCTGGGATGGTGGGCTTCAGGCAGCCAGTCAGAAGACATTTTGACTATTCAGTCAAAGGAAGCTTTGAGCTCTGCTGAGTGAAGGGGAGGAGCATTTGTGCAGCAGCTTCCACCAGTGAGGCACATGTGGCTGTGCCTTCCTCACTACATCATTGCGCCCATTTCACAGGTAAGGAAACGTTGGCCTGGAGAGGGCTTTCACTGGCCCTAGAGCATGCAGTTCCAGGCCTGAGCCCATGTCTGTCTGCTCCCAAAGCCATCATTTCTGTGGGGTAGAGGGCTGAGCACCAGCCAGTCCCGTCCCTGCTTTGTTAAGGAGTGGTTTAACTCTGGAGTCAGTCTGCTTGGGTTTGAGTGCTGACTCTTTCCCTACCAGCTGTACGGTTGTGGGTAAGTTACTCAACCTCTCTGTGCCTGTTTCCCCAGATAGTAGTAAGCATAGTATAATACTACTTCTTGTATAAGCTTGTTAAGAGGAACAGTTGGTATTTGTGAACTAGTGACCTAGAGCATTCAAATGAAGCTGTTGGCCTCTTTCTTTCTTCTCTTCCACCCAACCCCTCAGTCCAAGGGGAGAACAGTTGTTGAGAGCTGGGACTCGGCGAGATGAGGCTAAGATCTCTCTGAGAACTAGAGACTCATCAAGGGGTACTCAGGGCCTGCTCAACCCTTCCTTGGGAGTGGGATGCAGGGAAACTGGAAGCCTAACTTCCCACTGGTCCCATTCCTCCTGGGCCCCTAGTCCCCTCCCCACTGTGGAGTGTGGGCATGTGGAACTCTGGCACGTACCCGGTGATAAGGGCCACCCAGCAGGCAGGACGTGGGCTACGTGAGGGACCAATGGAGGCGGCTGCTTTGGCCAGCGGCTGCCTGCCCAGCTCAAGGGGCCAAGGCCAGGAGGCTGGGCTGTGGGGTCCATTGTCTGCCTGCCGCCCCCCTCCTCTGGCGAGTACAAGCTCAGCAACAGCCGGCAGCGGGCCCTTGGCAGAAGCTAGGTCCTGTTCCCCCCACACAGGCACGCCCTGGCCTGCACGTCTTCTCCTGGGCCTCCAGCCATGATGGCGCTGCCGGCTGTACTGACCACTGCTACCACTGGCCTCTAGGGGGCACTGCTTGGGCACTTAGGAAGTCCTTGCATTGGGAGCCAGGGCCTGGGGCCCTCATCATGGGGTTGTCAGAAGCTCAGCCCTTTGGGGTAGGGCAGACTGGGGAGAGGGCAGAGGCAAGGTGGGTCACCCGGGCAGAGGGTGGAGCAAGGTGACCCCCAGGATGTGGTCTTGGAGAGTTATAGAAATGTCCTTGTCAAGCTCCAGGTCTACAACAGGTGGGCAAGGGGGTAGGAAGCTAGTGTTGACCAGCAGTGTGACTTTGGGCCTCCTCCCCTCAGATCTCAGTTTCCTTCTCTGTATAACGCAGGGACTGGAGCGGACCCATCTCTAGGTTTAACGTTCTGTGATTCGTGGCACCCTTGCTCTTCCTGGCTGGGTTCAGCCCCAGTTGAAACCAGTGGGCAAGATGGGGCATGTCTTGATCTGTGTCTCCCTTTCCCACTTCTCCATCAAAGTGGTAGAAGGGCTGGGGTTTCTGCAGCCCAATACCCTTGGGAGTCATTGAGATGAGGCCTGACAGCTCACATCCCCCTCAGAGCCCCTAGTCCCAGGACTCCCAGGGGCAGAGCTGTGGCCTCTAATCAGCAGGTTAAAAATAACACCCATGGGCTCTTCTCTCTCCACAGGAATGGTGTTTGTGTTGGCATCTGTGGCCCCTCTTGGCCCTGCCAACTTGCACAGCATGTGACATTGTCAGGGGACCATAGGTGTGAAGAAGGAGTTAGCTGGAGGGGCTTGCACTGCCCTGCTCCAGGTGAAGGTGCAGAGCAGAGGTCAGGGACAGCTGGCAGGGCCACCTGTGGCCACAAGACTGCCCATGAAGCTGAGGGCACATGATGAGCAAGGCGAAATCCACTGGTAGAAATAAAATTTGTGCAGACTATAGGCTGGGCTATGTCTAGGTGTTAGGCCAGAGCTGTGCAACCAAGTCATCCCCAGTCCTCAGACCCCAGAAGCAGAATCAGTGAGTCACAGGACTGTAGAATCAAGGCATTCTAGACTTGAAAAGAACTCAAGTGATACTGTCCAATCCCTGCCCAGACAGGAGAAAAATAGCAGCCCCACTAGAGAATATTTATGGAGCTCGTCCTGGGTGCCAGGCTCTAAGCTGGCATCCACTGAATTAATCTTCCCAGCAACCCTCTGCACCCAGTTCTGTTTTTTTTTTTTCCTCCAAGTAGAGGAAGAAACAAAGGACAGAGAAGTTAGGTAACTTGTCCAAAGTGCCTTCAAACTGATCTCTGTATGATTCCCAAATCCCTCTCCATAATCATTACCTTGTCCGACTTAACACAGGTGGGAACAGAAGCCCAGAACTTGGAGGCTGTGCTAGGGTTTCAGGACAGGCCACTGAAGCTGTGTGCCCTGTTCAGTTCTGGACTCAATCCACAGCTCCTTGCACACAGAGAACTCATGTCATGGGCAGTCAGAATTCTCCCTTAGGTCATCCGGAATCATGTTGACTTTAATGTAAGATCATTTCTTCTCCTTCACTCCTCCAGAGAGAAATGACAGCTCATTGTTAACAGTAGTCACACTCATAATTTTTTGAGGGTATGAATCTGCCAACACACTCATCATTTAACCCCCAACTTTCTCTGGGGAACTTTAGGAAGAGCATCCCTGGGCATTAACTCATCTAACTGCGTATCATGGCATTGATGTCACCCCTGAGCCTTCTCTTGCCCAGGCAGAACAAGCCCAATTTTTTCCCCCTTACCCTTGGGCCTGTGTTTGCCCTCTCCATGGCCTCTGTGGCCCTGCCTGGCCTCTTGCCAGCTTCTTGTGACCAAATGTGGACCTGGCCTGGCCAAGGAGGAGAGCTTGGGGGTCAGGGCCTGACCTGACAGCTGTCCCTCCAGGGGTCCCAGGCAGTGGGACCAATATTTAAGCCTTGGCTGCCGCCACCCCGCCAGGTCTCCCTACTACCCCCATTCCATCTTATACCGTCAGGATCCTGATGTGTGTTTATGGTGTGGTGCTCCCAAGGCATTACCTGGTCCTTTAGGTCCCCAAAGCGCTGGAGATATTGTTCTGGAGTGAGGAGTCCAGGTTTCTTTCCCTAACTCATGCCACAGACCAATCAAGTGGCAGCTCCTTGTTCCTCACACCCCAGGGCAGGATTTCAACAGCAGCAATAATGAGCACTGACTGCTTACTGAGCACTTGCCTTGTGCCGGACACTGTGATGAGCACATTACAGTAGCCCTTTCGCCAAATACTCACAATAGCCAGGTGAGGTGGGGTCCATGGTTATCCTTACTTTATAGGAATCCCAGGCACAGAGGAGGATTTTGTCTGGGCCGACAATGGATTTAATGCTACACTGATTTTCTGTTTAGTTTTGGTTTGGTTTTTGAATCACTTCACGCTTGCCCTGAGTGAGGCAATAAGGCCCATTCCCAAAGCACAGATGGGAAAACTGAGAATCAGACTTGGGCACTGAGTCAGGTAGGCTGTCCTGTTCTGCTATCCCCACACCCCTAGCCTGGTTCTCTGTCACCTGGAGTGTTTTTCCAGGGTATTTCCTCCTTCTAGGTATTTCTCCTCATCTCATGCATTTACCTGGGCTCTTCCCTCCTATCCATCCATCCATCCATCCATCCATCCTCGAGCCAAGTCCTCTCAACGGCGTTCCTCCTGGCCTCACAGGGCAAGTAGGAGGAAGTTCTCCTGGATGGGGACATCATATCCCTGGTAACTGTTCTCTTCTAGACACCTCATCCATCCTACTCTGCCCAGCCACACATGAGTCGAGATTATTTCACCAGAGGAGAAGCTTGTATCAGTTAAATTTTGGTTTACACAAGAAAAATAGTGAATTTTTTGTTCATGTAAAATATTTCCGGGATGTGGTCATGTGGTTAGAGACCCAAGCTCCTTCTATCTTTCTGATCTGCTAGGTGTGGTTTCCATTTCCAGGGTCACCTCTTTGCCCAAGATGGCTGCTGGAGCCCCAGCCAGCAGGAAGGAAGAAGAAAGCCTGAAGAAGGACATGCCCTTTCCCTTCAAGGAAACTTCGGAGAAGTCACACACTTATATTCCATTGGCCAGAACTCAGTCATCTAGCCACACCTAGCTGCAAGGGAAGCTGGGTAGTATAGTCTTTATTCCATGGGGGTCTGGCTAAAAGTTGGGGAATAAACAAAGAATGGATATTAGGAGACAGGATCTGCCACAAAGCTTCTTTGTTCCCTTTAGATTGTAATTGGCAGAGGGTAGGTAGGGCCTTCCCAACTCCCTGCCTCAAGCAATCCTGGTTCTCTCCCTTCTCCGAGGTCTCAGTTCTTCCCTGATACTCAGTAGTTACTGCCTGGAGCTGCTAAAGGCAGCAGCACAATGCCACATCCGGCTGCTGTTGGCTGTTGTCCAATATCCACAGATCCAGGCCAG
Source organism: Theropithecus gelada (assembly GCF_003255815.1). Lineage (NCBI taxonomy): Eukaryota > Metazoa > Chordata > Mammalia > Primates > Cercopithecidae > Theropithecus > Theropithecus gelada. The sequence continues at coordinate 46,435,476 of NC_037671.1, read as the reverse complement.
TGCACTCACTTATCTCACGACAGCTCAACAGGCAGCTAGTCTTAGTCCCATTTTCTAGTTGAGAAACTGAGGCCTAAAGAGGTTAAGTAACCTGCCCAAGAGCATGCAGCTGGGCTCTGAGCCCGGTTCCTGTGTGTTTCTTTCTTTCTTGTTGAGCCTTCCCTGTAGGGGTGGATGTCCTGGGCCTTCTCAGGGTCTGACAAGGGAAACTGGAATGGTCTGAGCCCTAGGAGGGGCCTGTCTGGGAGGAGAGGGCAGGCAGGGGTGTGACCTCGGTCCTCAGGTGTCTCCTCAGCACTTACTCAGTGCCATGGTCAGCAAACGCGTCTGAACAGAGTCTACTGACGGGCTTGGGGATTTCTGCTGGCGCCAGCAACTGGCCACTGCAGCCACATCCTCAGACGCCACTTTCCCCAGAATAAGTGTCCTAGACCCAGCAGTGAGGAAGGACAGGGATAGGGCAGCTTTTGTCACTTCCCTTTCTTTCTTCCAGCCCACCCCAGGGAGGCGGGGGGGGGAAGGGAACTTCTTACTCTGCTTTCACCTGGGGGAGGCAGCGGCAGGGGACTCAGCACCTACCCCAGGTGGGCTGCTTGGTGGGGAAGGTGGGGAGAATGTGACCAGTGCTGAGGGGAAGAGGCCAGACACTGGGCTTCTCTGGAACACCAGGGCCATGTGGGCCATGCCCCTGCCTCCGGGCAGGACTGTCCGTGCTTGCTGCCGAACACGCATGTGAGGTCATTGCTCTGGTCTCAGGGGTTGGGGGAGGTGCTCTGAGCGTAAGCACGGTCACCGCCTCTACTTGTGGTTAGTAATGTTACTGTAATATCTACTCCACGATCTCGGGCCAAGAGGAAAGGCTCAGGAGTTGTGAGTCACAGCTGGCTGTCGACAGTGGGGCAGGTCATGCGCAGCTTGAATGGGGGTGTGCTGGGGATGGCCCTGAGACCCAGACGTAACCTCTGTCCTCAGGAGTTCCTGCCAGAAACAGATGATGAACTGGAAGAACAGATGTGAGGCTGAAAGTCCCCAGTCCCTGTCCTCCTCCACCAGGAAGTCTTCCTTGATGAACTGCCTTGGGATTGCTCTGGGCTTGACCTTGAATTCCCAGCTGTGGCAAGATGGGCTTCTTTTTACTGTGCTATCCTGCCAAGTCTGAGCACTGAGCACCTACAGGTTGTGTGCTAGGGGCAAGGGCATGAATCGGAATGTGGTGCTTTCATTCAAAGCATTCCTTCATTCATCAGATATGCCAGGTGCTCAAGATACACGGGTGAAACCATGGACTCAGCTGCTCTTGTAGAACCTGGAAAAGGAGAGTCTGAAAGCAAATAGTCACACCAAAAAGAATTATAAACTGTAATGTGTGCTGAGAGGGAAAATTACATGGGGCTTTGGGAGAATATCCTAGGGACTTAGTTTAGATGGGGGTGTGGCCTGATATTTAAGCTGGGTTCCTGCCTTCCTCTCACAAAGTCCCAGCCTAGCTGGGGACACACACACACACACACACACACACACACACACACACACACGGAAATGTCTGGGAAAAGATGATGTTTCACTGACAGTTTACTATATCTTCTTGGTCTGTCCTAATTCTCCTGAACTGGAAGCTCCCTGCATGCCTGGATCATATGTCATGTTTGCATGACCAAGGTCCTGCCACCAGGCCTCTGGTACAGGTGGTGCCTAGGAAATGTGAGTTCTTTGCATGCCGTTAGGAATTATCTGTCCACCACCAAATTAGCTGCTCTAGGAGTGCCAGGGTAGGGGACTGGGGCTGTGTGGTCGTCCAGGAAGGCTCTGAGGATGAGGAGGGCAGTGACTTGAGTCTGAAAGGACTGAGATCAGGATGAAAGGGATGACAGGAGAGTGTTAGTCCTGTTTGGAGACAATGAGGAGAATGGGAGGTTGATGTTCTGGAAGGAAGTGGCTACGTCTCTGCCCTCAGACTGGCAGATCCCAGACAGCAGGAAGTGTCTTCTCCTTCAGACTGTGAGCTCCCTCAACTCTATGGGACCTGGCTTCTTGTAGACTGGGGTATTATTTGGGCGTGGGTGGACGTGGGAGTTAATAGTGGGTCTTTTATCCCACCCCCAGCAGCCCTTGGGCCTCTGGGGAGAAGTCTGTGGACTGGCCCAGAGCCAAGGAACTCCTCCCTCCCCCTCCTCCCTAACATCTCCAGGGAGCAGGGTCCAGAGCCTCAGAGCTTCCAGTCACCTGAATATGATTAGTGGGAGGCCTCTCCCTCTGGGATCGAGCCCTTGGTTGTGGCCTGAGGTCCCCAGCATGGCCCAGCCTGGAATTCATCTCCCAGCCCCAGTGCACTTCTCCCTTTTCTGCAGCTCTGGTTGGGCCCAGGCAAGGCAGGAACTAGGGATGGTCCGGGGGCTTCCTGGGGCTGTGCCACTCCTGTTAGGCAGTGATTCCCCTGAAAGCCCCTCCCGTGCCGCCTGTGAAGGCTCTGCAGGGAGACGACTCACCAACACGGTGGCAGGCTGCCCACCAATGGGGGCTGTGCCAAGTGTGATGTGATGTGTGCCGATCCCTTTCCACTCCTCACTGAGGACCAAGCGTCTGCTGCCCCCGCAGCACAGAGCGCCTGGGGCGGCTTCCAATCACATCCATGGGGGTTTGGGGGAGATGTAGGAGTGGACAGAGGGTCCTCCTTGTGCTGCAAGCAGCAGGGCCAGTCTGAAAGAACCTCCCCCACCCCCAGAACTGGTCTTCCGCCCCCAGTTGATGGAGCCCCTGGGTACTGTCCAGGGTATCAGTCCCTCTGCATTTCACTTGCACCCCTCAATGGATGGAGGAGGTAGGCCCCATTGACCCTCTTGCTCCTCTCACCCCCCGGTGCTTTGGAAAACATACTGGAGATGTTTCCTTGCCCTCCTTTGTCCCACTCTGCCTGTTGGGGCCCAAGCACCAGGAGGATGCAGGGGGCACAGAAGTGGTGTTGCATCCATCCCCTCGGAGGTAAGCATGCAGATTGACTGGGTTCCATCTCCTTTATCCTTCTTCAGGGTCCAGTTGTCTGCAATAGGGGCTGTGTTAGGTCGAAGGAGGTCCAAGGCCAGAAGCAGCTATTTTATTCAGGGGTAGCCCCTTGGATCCCACCCAGAGACTCCACTTCTCTAGCTCTAGGGAGGGTCTTAGGACCCTGCATTGAAAAAAAGCCCCCCAGTGTTTGTGACATTAATGGCCTAGGAGCACACCCTGCTACTGAGGAAAGATCACAGATTCTGAGGGTTGGGAGTCTTGAGTTCCAACCCGAGCTTCTCTGTTTGCTCTCTGGGTGGCTTTGGACACTCATCTCAAGGCTTCAGCTTTCTTATCTATGTAATGGGAGAGTGATACCTACCTTGAAGACTAAATGGGGGAAGTGCAGATAAAACATCAGTATCAGGCCTGGCACACAGCAGGTGCCCAATAATTACTGTCCTCAGAATGCAGCTGGCTCGGCCGGGCGTCATGATCACACCTGTAATCCCAGCACTTTGGGAGGCTGAGGCAGGCAGATCACGAGGTCAGGAGATTGAGACCATCATGGCTAACATGGTGAAACCCCATCTCTACTAAAAAAACACAAAAAATTATCCAGGCATGGTGGTGGCGCCTGTAGTCCCAGCTACTCAGGAGGCTGAGGCAGGAGAATGGCGTGAACCGAGGAGGCGGAGCTTGCAGTGAGCCGAGATCCACTGCACTCCAGCCTGGGCAACAGAGTGAGACTCCATCTCAAAAAAAAAAAAAAAAAAAAAAAAAAGAATGCATCTGGCTCATTCACTTTCTGGGCAGGGTTGGGTTGGACCCCTTGTCTCTCCCATCACTTGGGGATCCTGGTGGGGTGAAGGAGGTGTTTCAGAGGTTGTGAATGATGGTTACACAAGGAGAAGCTTCCAAGAAACTCTGCTGTTGCTGGTGGTAGGGAGGGGTGAGCATCTCCCACATTTCACCAACACAGAGACTCTTGCCTTAAGAATAATAACCTAAACGGAACACAAAGAACTATGTGCCAGGTGCTGCTCTGAGTTCATTAACGACTGCAATTCTCTAGGGGAATTGTTATCCCATTTCACAGGTAGGGAAACTGAGGCACAGAGGGATTGAGGCAGTAGCCTAGCATCACATAGCTAGTGATTGGCAAAACCAGGGCTTGAACCCAGATAGCCTGGCTCTTAACCACTGCCTCTCTTTAGCATGGGGCCCCCTGGAGAGAGGGATGGCTGTGCCTTCCCTTCATGTCCCTCTGTGGGGTTCTGGGGCTGGGCTGTCTGAGTCAGGCTCTGGTACTCTGGCGGGAAGAGGCAGGCCCCAGATTTGCCTCTAGGGCATTCTTTGACTCCAGCAGCTCCTGCCCACTCTTCCCTGGGCTTCTCTGCCTCCTCCGCAGTTGCTGCCTTCACCCGGCCCCACACTCCCACCCCAGTCAATGTTCACTTTCTCCAGCTGTGAGCATCTGGACCCCCCAGGAGTTGTGACTGGGCTCTGCTTTGGGCTCAGAGCCCAGTGATCAGGGAGAGGTTGGACTCCAGCCTGATCCCCCTCCCAAGACCAGTGGCCTTGTCCACTACTCCCTCAGTCCTTGGGGCATGTGGGCACCAGGGCACCTGCCCCGTCGAGCTGCTGTTTATGACCTGATGTATCACTCATTGTCCCCACCCTCAGCCTTAATGAGGACCAGAGCCCGCTAAGACATCCCAATTAACCACACCATCTGTTTTCCTTTAGCAGAAACAGTGTGGCCAGTGAGCAAGAACACAGAGTAGGGATGTTGTGGGGTGGGTTCAGGGCTTGTTTTCTTCCCTGAAAAATGACTTACCACCCACCCTGACCTCTGCAGTGCCCAGGAGATGGCTGCCTTCCCTCAAGGGGGAGCCTGGGAGCCCCTCAAAGGGTGCAATTTTCTGTCCCACCCAGCAGCTAGCTTCTGCAGCAGGCCAGATTTGGGTTCAGTGGTGACTCAGATGGGATGCAGGGTGCCCCATTGCGTGCAGGCTTCCTGGAGATTTGGGAGGCCAAATGTCAGTGTCAACAAAGGTATCTGAGTACGGGAATAGGCAGGAGGCAAGGATGGGAAAAGGGAAGCCAGTGGTTAGTGAGGTCACTCCCAAACTTCTGAGTATCCTCTCACTGATCCACAGGCTTATCAAGTGCTTACTGAGTGCCCAGCACTGATTGGGCACCAGAGACGAGTGAGCCAGACCACAGAGGGAGGGCCTGTGGGGAGCCTGAGAGGTCAGGAATGTTCCTGGAGGGGGTTGCACTTACTTTAGTTCAAGGAATCAGTCCCTATCAGCTCCAGCTCTTTCCTGAGGTCAGCTCCCAAGGTCAGAACCCCGGTGGGAGTGAGAGTTAATGTGAACCTGGAGCACAGGATAGGGGACTGTAAGAGCTGGAGAGGGCTTACACTGGGGAAAAGGAATCAGGAAGCTTTGGAAATAGTTGATAAAATGTGCCAGTGAACAAATGCTGAGTTGGGGAAATTGGTGGGTGGTGTCAGGAACCCTTGGGGTGGCATGAGGGCTCTGAGCTGTCTGGGGCGTGTATGGCTAGATGAACCCCCATCCGCAAGCAGGAAGCACCTTTGTTCATTTCTCCCTCAAATATGTAAGCGATCACACAGCATGCACGTTGTCAATATCCGCTTCTGCACCCATGGCAGGGATCACTAGCCAATCCTAGCACTTTCTCCTTCCGAGTCCAGAAGTAGCCTCACACTTTTTCTCATGTACTGGTCCAGGTCGTCACTACTAACTGATCAGAGCTGAGAGATGAAATGAGAATCTATTTACCTTCCTTGGCTGGATTTCAGACATGCATAAGATCTAAAGAAACTCCCAGAAGAGAACTCATTCAAAGGGAAGACAGAGTCAGGTGGACAGTCTTATGACAAGGGCCGTTTTAAGCCAGGCTGATGATTTGCTCTAGTCCAGCTCCCTGGTAGACTCATGTCTGGGTCTGAAAGAGAGCAGGTCACAGGAAGCCCACCATCCCAGGCTCCACTTCCTCTGTCCAAACCTACAGATCAGCTCCATTCCCTGGCACTTGAACTCTGCTGCAAGCCCCTAGCATGCCTGGCCAGGTAGCCCCGGCACGCTTGCTCAGCCCACGCACTGCTGTTTAACCTTCCACAGGCATTGGGTTCTCCCTGTCTTCCCCCCAGGAAGACTGTGAGTGCCCGCTGTGGGGCCAGGGGAGGATGGGGCCGGATGAGCCCCTGCCTCCCCGGTATGCGCACACATGCACAGTCAGGCCTTATTCAAGGAGCTTGGACTCTGGGCCCAGTCTCAGTCTGCTACCAAGAGCTGTGTGGCAGTATATAGGACTAGGATATAAAGCATCGTGTGTCCATCAGGATTCTGTTGCAGAGAACAGAATCTGCTCTGACTGGTTTCAGTGAAAGGGATTTATCACAGAGTATGAAATGGCTACACAACTACTGGCAGGGCCGAAGACAGGCTTGAGGTGGAGCTTTCAGGAACAGCTCTCAAAGTCACACTGCAGAACTGGGCCACCAAGGGAGCTGCTGCCTCTTTGGCAACCATGAGGTCACCAGCCCCAGAACCACACTGCAGTGTGATCAGGAGGCTGCCACTGCTGCCAGCTCCACACTGCACCTGCTGGGGTCCAGGCTAGGAGACAGACACACTGTGTCTCTCCTCTTGACCCCCTCTGCCAGTACTGCAGTAAAACAACAACAACAACAACAACAACAACAACACACACCCCTTCTTATTCCCAGAAAGCAGCTGGCGCTGCAGAAGCACAGCCTTCCAAATCTCATGCATGTGCATCTGATTGGCTAAACCCAAATTATATCCCGATCCTAACGGCAGGGAAGGAGACTGGGAAATGTAGTTTTTTGGCTTTTCCTGTCTCTGCAGGCCAGGAAGGCACACAGCAGCGGGTGGAATGATGTTGAAAGTTGGTTCCCCATACTGACCACACACTGTCTTTTAACCTTCTGAAAGATGCCGAGCACAGCAGCTGTGTTTTGGATGTTCTCAGAGAGGAACAGAAAGGGAGTAAGAGGCCTTCTCCGCTTTTTACCACACACCACTATACAGCTTTGAGGCACCTCGAAGGCTCAGGCACATCAGTGGTGCCATTTGTGTGTGGTCCTTGGGGAGTGTGATACCAGGTCATTGGAGCAGGTCACTGTACTAGGCAGAGAGCCTCCTAGGCCTGTCCAGGAATAGTTGGTGGGACTTTGTCAGCAGCTGGGACCAGCAAATATTGGTTACTAGGGTCTGAGTGGTTTTATCTAACTCCTGGCTGGATCCATCTTTGGAAACGCTATCATGAGTGCGTCCTATGGGCCAGGCACTGCTCTGGGTGTTGGGGCACAGAAAAGGATGAAATAGAGGCCTGGCTGCTCTTTGTAGCTCCCTGTCTAACAAGGAAGAGGTGTGGGCCTCTGCAGCCAAGGGTGTGAAAAGGTGAACAGGGAACTTTCCAGGGTGGAAGACATTTGAGCTGGGTCCCGAAAGGTCCGAGGATGCTTAGAGGAGGTCTGTGTGAGAGACAAGGTGAAGATGAGAAATGCACCACAATCTCAGTGAGCCGGGCAAGGAGGGATCTAGGGGGTGGGGGTGGGGAAGGGACAGTGTTTGGGAAACCAAAGCCGGGATTTCTGAAGATCCAAGATTCAGTCTCCCCATCCAGACTGGGCTGGATGTTCCTGTTCTGGGCACCTACATCTGGCCGGTCATGCAGTTTGTCCCAGGCTCTCTGCAGGCCGTGGGATGGGGTTTGCTGCCTTGGCTCACACAGACTGCTGGGAATGACTCATGGCTGAGGAGGGGCTTGGGAGAGCCATGAACTGCTGCCCAGGCTGGAGGCTATGGGGAGGCCTCTCCCTAGGGCTGGTGGCAGCAAAAGAAACTAGCCCATGTGGGAAGGGCAGCCCATGTCACCCCGCCCTGGGCCTCCAGGCTACAGGGCCAGGTGGCCAGAGGGAGTCTCTGGCACCCCAGCCCCCACCGTCGCCTCCCATCCCAGGTCCCAACATCCCCTCCCACCCCAGGCCCCACTGTCTCCTCCTACCCCAGTCCCAGAATCCCCCTCCTACCCCAGTCCCAGCATCCCCCTCCTACCCCAGGCCCCACCATCTCCTCCTACCTCAGGCCCCTCCCTTGTACTCTGCTTCCTCCCCATGGCAGGGCTGCCCATTCCCTCCCTGCATCCCACTCCATCCTAATGCCAGCCCTCCTTGGCTCAGGCGACTGGGAATACCCGTGGTGGGTCATTACAGGACACCGCTGCCTGAGGGTCAGAATGGAGGAGGCCTAGCTGTCAGCTGGAACCCATCAGAGGCCAATCTAAGTCCTGGCAGCAGTCAGGACAGGAAGGGCTGGCTGATGAGAAAGGTGTTCCTGAGAACTGCAGTTTCCAAGCCCTCTTTTAACCCTCCCACTCTGACATGAGGGTGTGTCCTGACATTTTCCAATGGTGACAGGTGGCTGCAGGTCTCTGGTTCATCAACCCAGGTTGGTGAGGTGAGGTTGATTTCATGGAGAAACCACGCCCCTGACTCAGAAGCCCCTAATCAGAGAGAGGAAAAACAGCTTCCTGTTTGCAGGAAGACCCTAGTCATAGGGAAGATGGAGCTCAGACCTAGGCTGAGGGGAGACACAGCCCTGACTCAGGGAGCCCAGTCTGAGGGGAGACACAGCCCTGACTCAGGGAGCCCAGTCTGAGGGGAGACACAGCCCTGACTCAGGGAGCCCAGTCTGAGGGGAGACACAGCCCTGACTCAGGGAGCCCAGTCTGAGGGGAGACACAGCCCTGACTCAGGGAGCCCAGTCTGAGGGGAGACACAGCCCTGACTCAGGGAGCCCAGTCTGAGGGGAGACACAGCCCTGACTCAGGGAGCCCAGTCTGAGGGGAGACACAGCCCTGACTCAGGGAGCCCAGTCTGAGGGGAGACACAGCCCTGACTCAGGGAGCCCAGTCTGAGGGGAGACACAGCCCTGACTCAGGGAGCCCAGTCTGAGGGGAGACACAGCCCTGACTCAGGGAACCCCAGTCTGAGGGGAGACACAGCCCTGACTCAGGGAGCCCAGTCTGAGGGGAGACAGAGCCCCATCCTCAGGGAGCCCCAGTCTGAGGGAGACACAGCCCCGTCCTCAGGGAGCCCCAGTCTGAGGGGAGACACAGCTCTGTCCCCCGGGATCCCCCTCAGAGAGGGAGATACAGCCCTGCTTACAAGTAGCACAGGGTCAGAGATGTGGGAGGTTTTGTCTGATTATTAAACTGATAAATCAATATCATGGCATTACTTTTGAATTTCCATGTGCACTTGTGGGGAACCAGCAGCTTGAACACACATTCCTTGCTCTTAAGCTCCAGGAATCATGTGGCTGCAGATGGAGAGAGCTCTTCTTAGGGGATGGTTTTGTCCTGGTTGCCCTCTTGGGGTCAGCTGCCTGCTTTTCTGAGACCCCTCCCCACCTCACAAACCACTCAGCAAGTGGGTAATTTTCAACAGCTTGTTCTAACTCCTTCTTTGGTATCCCCATAACTTATATAACTCCCAGCTTTCAATTAACAATTAAACTTGGTGAGCAAGAACACAAAAGGAAACATGTCTATGTGCAACTGGCCCTTCTTCAACTGTGTGGTTTAGATGTCTCTGATTTATTTTCCACAATTAGTGGCTGGCCTTCTCCCAACCTCTCTCCCTGTTCTCTTTGAAGGAGCTGCTGCTGGCTGGGCACAGCAGCCTAGCAAAGCTGTCTGAGGGCACCCTTTTCTCTGGGACTAAGATTACCGAAGAGCTCAGGCCTCTTAGTTCCTGGGCTACACAGGGCTGATTATCAAGCTCTCCATGGGGGAGGAGGGGGCCCATGCCCCCCTACAGGGTGAGGAGGAAAGGCCCAGAAATGCTGGCACCTTTGCAAGCCTTTTCTGTGCTCTTCATCTTCAAGCAAGTCATTCTAACTCCAGTACCTCAACTTCCTCATCTGTTAAATGGGAGTGAACAATTCTCCCCTCAGAAAGGTGGTTCCTAGAGCCCCTTGCACTCAGACTTTGAGAGTTATTCCTGCTTCCCTCCCCACCCTGCTCAGCGCTTTCCTGACACCCTGTCATGACCACAGAGGGTGAGTTAATCACTGACCTTGTCCAGTAGCCAACTTGGTCACCAAGTGTGCTACCAGATAGCCTCATGCTGCTAGCCAAAGGGTTGCTGCCCCATCTCTTCCAGCCTTAGCCTGGCACTCTGATGCATGACGACATTTATGGATATGCAGGTGAGCAGAGCCATTTGGTCACACTTCCTGGGACCCCTCTGAGCCAACCACTGGGCCTTGCCCTTAAGAGACTCCCAGGACAGTGAGATGACTGCACAGGAGGCTTGAGAAATGAGTGCTGAAGCCAACAAATATTTACTGAGCACCTGCTCCAAGCCAGGCCCTGGGCTGGGCAGGGGACAGCAAAACGGAATAAACAGACATGGTGCAGTTTCTCATGATAGAGGCACATACGGGTTCCAAAGTCAACTGATCAGGTTCAAGCCCTGGTCTGATGCTCCTTTGGGCAAGGTAGTTAGCCTTTCTATACCTTGATTTTTCTATCTGGAAAATGGGGATGCTAATAGTACACAACCATGGGGTTGTAGTAAGGATTAAATGAGTCAGTGTTCCGAGTGCAGGGCGTGGTCATTGCAACTTTCATTTTGTGATCACCAACTCTGTGCCAGAAAGTGTCATGGCATTTGATGTAAACCACATCCCTTACGGAGAAGGAGAGAGCACTTCTGGCTGAGCTGAGAGAGAGGCTTCATGGAAGAGCTGGTACCACAGTTTGGTCTTGAAAGATGGAGTTCAATTCCACAGGTGGTAATGGGGGAGGGCGTTCCAGGAGGGGGAACAGCATGGACAAAGGCATCGAGGCAGGAATACAAAAAATGTGCTGGGGGAACTCCAGAAGGTCCAGTGAGACTAAAAGGCAAGGGAGATAAAACGGGAAAGTAGGCTTAGGCCAGATGAACATCTAGACCACAGAATGTGGCCTTTATCCTGTAGGCGAAGGGGAGCCATGATGGTTGCTGAGCGAGGGGATCTTGAAGGAATATGAAACTGCTGTATTTAAATGAGGCAGCAGAGTTAGTTTCCTTAGATGATAATAACAACAAGAATGATAATCAGAAACATTTCATTTTGTAGATTCTAAAGTTTGCTGAGTGTTTTCATGGCCACAACCTCATCTGATCATTATGGCAACCCTGTGGGGTGGGTTGAGCAGGGATTATTGCACCCACTTTACAGAGAGGAGGATGGGGCATATCCGAGGTTACCCAGCAGGTTGATGGCAAAGTCAGAAGCTAACATGGGTCTCCTGGCCAGCATCAGCATGGATGGCCCAGTGTGAGTGAGGGGCATGGATCCCCATCTCACGGCTGCCCAGGGGAAATGGACCACCTTCTCAAGCCCCATCCTTAAGCTTGAAAATGTGTCTGTGTGTGGAGGGATGTCTGTGCAGGGAGCCTTCCAGTCATGCCAGCGCCAAATCTTCTGTACTTCTGGCCCATTGCCAGGGGCCAGCATGCACTAGGCCAGCACACATCTAACCTCTGCTGATTGGTACCGAGAACATTGGTGATTTGAGCAGGGGGTTGGCTGAGCCACTGCCAAGAGGCTGATGAACTGCTGCAGGGGTTTGGGGAAGACATACACATAGCCCTATCCTTTTAGTGAGTCCTTCACCTCTGTAGAAGCCTCTCCCAGCTGAGCAGCAGCCAAGGCAGATGGAGGGAAGCCTCCCGTTCACCTTCTCTTCTGCTGGGACTGTTCCCTGACCCCCCTGGGTTCCTGCCCCAGGACTGGGAGTCTGGCTTCTGATGGCCCAATCTTAGCTCTTTCCTCTCCTTGGATTCTGCCTGCTGGCTGATATGCTTCCACATTAGGGCATTCCTCCTCTGATGTTCATCTCCAGGTCCTGGTCCCCAGCAGGGCCTGGGGTGAGAAAGGAAACAGTAGAACCCCTGCTCCCCAAGCCTGCTCCACCCCGAGTTCTCAGCAGAGCCAGGCTGGCCTATCTTTCTAGAGGACCCAGCACAGGGTCTGCCTCAAAGTGCAGCCCAGGTAGCACCTGCTGGTTCTGTCTGCCAGGGCCCCAGCCTCCATGGGAGGCCAAGAGACTTAGGGGAGCTGACAGTGAACCCAAAAAAGTACATTGTGATATAAGCCAAAGAGTGGCCCCAGTGAAAGGCTTTGCAGGAGTTTGGAGCAGGTGAGGTTGTGGAAGCAGTCAGGGACTTCCTGGGGTGGTATCCTGGATTAGAGCTGAGCCTTCCTTGAAGGTGGTAGGGCTTGGTTAGGGGAGGGGGTCTATACAGGAGATTCTTTCCAGAGGGTGAGGAGCCAGCCTTACTGTGCCATGTGAAGCAGTAGGTTGAGGGGCATGAGCAGAGGGGTGTGGGCATGCTTGCCTCAGGCCAGCCCTGGAAGGTGTGCAAAATGGCCCTAGGTAGTGATGGGCTGTTGACTGATTGATCGATTCATTCATTCAAGTGTATCCAGCACCTCCTCTGTGCCAGGTGCTGTGCTTGGGGCTAGGAGCTTAATGATGAGTAAGACAGATGTATCCCTTCCCTCCTGAGCTCCTGGTTGAGATGGGAAGGGTGAGGAGCAAACAAACAGTTTCAACACACTGTGATCAGTGCCAGGACAGAAGAGATGCAATGTCCCCGAGAGCAGAGAGGAGGCTTCAGCTGGAGACCCAGGGGTGGATGTAGGAAGACTTTCCAGGAGAGGTGGAGCTGAGACCTTCAGGATGATGAGTGAGCTGGGAGTGGGGATGAGCATCCCAGAACTGGGAGGGGGGTGGCATTCCTTTCAATGGGTGAGGATCATGACATGGAGCAGCGGGGAAGAGGAGGCGAGGTGCAATGGCAGATCTTGCGTGTTGTGCTGCATTAAGGAATTATCCGGAGGGCACTGGGAAACCTTTGAAAGGTTTTAAGCAAGGGCTGGATGGGATCCGATTTGTGTTTTGGAAAAAATCTCTTTGGCTCAGGTAGAGAACAGGTTGGAGGGCACCTGAGCTGTCCAGGCTCAGTTCCAAGACAGGGAAGAGCCCCTCCCAGATGCAAGCCCTGTGAGGACAGCATGGTGATCCTCTTGCTGTTACCCTACCAAGTCCTGTAAAGGGTGTTGCCCAAGTCCCCTTAAGGGAGGCCACCCGGGTCTGGATGATGGCTGGTCTTCTTGCCCATAGGGTCCCTTCCTTTGGCTGGGACATAGCCACTGTGAGAGTGGCTCAGCTCTCTGGCACCAACAGGGAGAAGTGGGGCTCCCCCTGCCAGGACTGCATGTTGAGGGGCGGGTGGAGAACATTTTGGAGAGGGCAGGAGAAAGCCAGTTCTCAAAGAGGGAGATAGTTCAGATCAATCTACTAATGCCTGCCCCTCCTGCCCCCACCACATGCACACAGGCAATTCATTTGGCCTTTAAGACTAAAATGCCAGTAGTTCCCATTGCTTTGGGTGGGGGATGTGGGGAGGGAGACAGTCTGCCCTGCACTAAACTCAGCCCGTGGAGGAGGGCAGATGGGATACTTGGGATGTGGTAGAAATGAATGTCATGGGCTGGGCGTGGTGGCTCATACCTGTAATCCCAGCACTTTGGGAGGCCGAGGCAGGTGGATCACCTGAGGTCGGGAGTTCAAGACCAGCCTGGCCAACATGGCAAAACCATGTCTCTACAAAAATACAAAAATTAGCCGAGCATGATGGCAGGTCCCTGTAATCCCAGCTACTCAGGAGGCTGAGGTGGGAGAATCGCTTGAACCTGGGAGGCGGAGGTTGCAGTGAGCCGAGATCTCACCATTGCACTCCAGCCTGGGTGACAGAGCAAGACTCCATCTCAAAAAAAAAAAAAAAGAAAGAAAAGAAAAAAATGAATGTCATAGTTGAAGGGACAGGTTGTGGGGGCTGGACTTCCAAGGCTTCCTGGCCTGGGAAGGAAGCAGGGGGCGTTGTGGAACCTGGAGTTTGGGGGTCAAATTCTGGCACCTGAGCTTCTCCTCCAAAAGCCACCTGTGTGGGCTGGGGGTGAAATGCCAGGGTTATGGGGAAGGTTCCCCACTCCCTCCCTGCAAGAGGAGAGGAATGGGAGGGCAGGGGAGGGCTGTTTGGCCAGGACCCCAGTTCAGCCAGCTCTGGGAACCCTGCCTAAGGTGCCTGAGACCATGCTGGGCTGGAGGCTGGCCTGGCCAGAGGCGGGCCTGCGAGGGGGCAGGAGCAGTACCCACTTCATTCACAGTCCTGGCCCCTGCACAGTGACCCGCAGCACCACCCCCTACTCTTGGGCTCCCTGCCCAGTCCTAGGCTTCTGCCTACCCCTTGGCAGCTACCAGCCATGCCATTCTCCCAGAAGGACTCTTTCCTAAGCTGGTCCTACCCCCTCTGAGGGATAAGTGTGTTTCTGAGAGTATGTGTGTCTGAGTGTGCCTCAGGATGTGAGTGTATATACATGTGTGGGTGTGTGAGGGGGTGAATGTATGTGTGTAGGAGTGTTGGAGTGTGTCTGCGTGTATGTGTGTGTGTCCATAAGTATCTAAGTGTCTCCATGTATGAGTGTGTAGGTAAGTGCATGTGTGTGTGTCGAGGTGTGAGACTGTGTATATAAATGTATGAGTGGATATGAGTGTGTATGAGTGTGTGTGAGCGTGTGTGACAATATGTATATGAATGTGTGTGCATGAGACTGTATTTGAATGTGTGTGTGTAAGTGTGTGGGGGGTGTGAGATGTATGTGACCGTGTCTATGAATATGTATATGAATGTTTTTGTGTTTTTTGTGTGTGGGTGTATGAGAATGTGTATATGAACGTGTGAGTGTGTGGGTGTGTAAAATTGTATATGAATGTGTATGAATGTGTCTGTGAATGTAAGTGTGTATATATGAATGTAGGTTGGTGTATATGACTGTGGGTGTGTGAAGATGTATGTGAATGTGTGTGTGTACGAGTGGGTGTGTGGGAACGTGTATATGAATGTGTGTGAGTGTGTGTGTGAAGATGTATATGAATGTGAGTGTGTATGAGTGTGTGTGTGAAGATGTATATGAATGTGTGTGTGTAGGTGTGTGTGAAGATGTATATGGATGTGTGCGAGAGTGTGTATGTGAAGATGTATATGAATGTGTGTTTGTATGTGGTGGGTGTGTGTGAAGATGTATATGGATGTGTGTGAATATATATGTGTGGGTGTGTGTAAATGTGTATATGGATATGTGTGTGTGTGTGTGAAGATGAATGTGTGTGTATGTGTGTGGGTGTGTGTGAAGATGTATATGGATGTGTGTGAATGTGTATAAGTGTAGGTGTGTGTAAATGTGTATATGGATATGTTTGTGTGTGTGTATGTGTGTGGGTATGTGTGAAGGTATATATGGATGTGTGTGAATGTGTATATGAATATATGTGTGTGTGTATGTGAGCGTGGGTGTGTGAGAAGATGAATATGACTGTTTGTGTGTAAGTGTGTATGAGGCGTGCCCACTCTGCTCCTCCCCTTTCCTCCCGCTCCCCAGCCATTCTGACTGCGCAGTGGGTGCTCTGACCTTTCATTTGGACCAAGGACCACATGACCGGCATTTCTCAGGACAGGCCTCATTCAAACAGTTCCCTCCCCCTTCCCCGACCAATGCCGTTTATTTTTCCAACCCACACAGCCTCATATTCAGGGTGGAAGATGCAGTCGCCCATCTCTGGGATCCTCCTCTTCCCTTTGAGCTCGGGAAGAGTTTTCTGCGCCTGACCAGCCAGAGGGGGACTGGAGGCCTGGAGGGGCCGTTGCAGGTTCCAGGAGAAATGGAGCCTACTTCTGGGGCTCTAGTAGGGAGCTGGGAGCTCGGGGGGCGGGGTTGTGGGGACAGGCTTCTCTGTTCCCAGACCCAGGCCTGGCCTGGATTTTTCTAGAGGGGACAGTGGGAGGGAGCCCTGGCTCAGAGGGAGAACTGGGATTTGGTTATTAAACCAAGTTGCAAGTTCAGTCTGCTTTCCAGCCAACTTTTCTTCCTCCCTCACTTTCTCCTCCAGATAATAGAAATACCCTGGAGGGGTTCCTTTTCTCCCTGGCAAGCTGAGGGAGGCAGGGGGCGGGGGGCCCTGCCATTGGCCACGCCCTGGGCCTGGGCCAACTCCCCACCCTCACAACAAGGGGTGCAATTACATCAGCTGCTCTCTCAGGCTCTGGCCATTGCTGGGGGAGGTCCTTGCCCTACTCCCTGAAAGAGTAAGCTCATACTGAAGGAGGGCTGTCACCCCGATGCTGGCCTCCTGACGTTCGACTTTCTCTGAACCCTTCCAGGCTTTGAAATAATGGCAGCAGCAAGACTCAACTGGGGCAGCATGATGTCTGGGTTTGAATCCCGGTTCGGCCATTTTCCAGCTGTGTGATGTGGGGCAAGTCAGGTAGCCTCCCTGGGCCTCAGTTTCCCTATCTGCAACTGGGGATGACAATAGTGCTATCTTCCTAGGTTTGTTCTGGGGAATCACTGAATTAATATTTGTTAGGTATTTGTGCTTTACCTTGCACTATGTAAGTGTTGGTTAAATAAACACATCATTTCCCTAATGATGGCCAGCTAAGGAATAGGTGGATGGGGTGGGTCACTAACCCACTAACCCCTGGCTTCATGCCTCAGCACTTACTCATTCCCTGGCACTGAACTCTTATCATAGACCCAGGAAGTCTCTGACGTTTTGCTCACTTTCTCAGGGTTTAAATTCCACCCCTACTATTTACCCTCTGCGGCACTTTGTCTCCTGAGGCAGGGATGTCACAGCAGAACACAGAGGTCAGCTCAGGAGAAAGTCTCCCATCCGGACTTGTCTCTCCTCCACTTCTGCCACAGCAGCCACCCCCAGGGTGGCCTGAAGGGGGAAGAGGTGCCCCAGGTGGCAGGTGTCTTCCCAGTGCCTTAGGTCTTCGCTGTTCTGGAGAGAGGAAGTGGCAGCTTTGCCTGCTGGGCTAGGGACTGAGGTTTTGGTTTGAGCACGGAAAAGATTCATTCACAGAAACTCACCTGCCTTCCCGAGGCAACGATCCTGATCCACTAACCAGCTGCTCTTGCTGGGCCTGGGGGAGTACAGGGGGCTTTGCTCACCTTGAAGGGCTGGTGGAAGGATTTCTTTCCAGCTTCTCCCTTTTCCCCAGGATCCCACCAGGACTGCAACCCTTAGCCCTGTCTGGTCTCCCCTGCCACCCTTGAGGCCACCCTGGAGACTCAGGCATCCATTCACCCCAGGTGGGTCCCACACCGCCTTAGCTGCTTCTTCCTGGCCCCATGGCCTTGTGGTTGCTCTCACTGTGGGTCTGGAAACTGAGGTAGCCTTGTCGCTGGGGCCTAGGGCCTGGATTCTCGACGCCCAGAATCCTCCAGCTCTATTCTGCTCTCAAATATGGAGCAAGCACCCACTCTGTGCTCTCCTGTGCCTGGCTCTGACGGAAAGGGCCAGTTGGCCCTGGTCACCAGGGAGCCTCTTGACCAGAGTGCAGTACTCAAAGAAAAGCCAAAGGGCCATGAGATGCCTTCCTCCCCTTCCCTCCCTTCCCCTGCCCTCCCCTCCTCTCTGCTCCCCTCTCCTCACCTCCCTCCCAGAAATGTTTATTGGGCCCTGCCTTTGTAGCAGGTGTGGACTGGGCCCTGACCATAGAAGAAGACTTCCTTGCCATGAAGTTCAGAGGGAACCTGGTTGCAGGCCCCAGGCAAGGCTTTCCTTTCTTTGAGTTCTACAGCTCTGCTCACTGAGAGGTTCCAAGCTAGAGGCTGAGTCTCCACCATCAGATGGTGGGCTCCCTGAGGGTAGGGCATGTGCTTTCTGCCACTCACAGAATCTTCTGCATTCATTGATTCACTGGTTCATTCATTTACAGCACTCAGGGATGCCTCTGTGGGCCAGGCATTGTGCCGGGCCTTTGTGAGCTGATCTGTTTCAGCAGGTGCCATCTAAACTGGTTTCTGTTGGATGAGAAGAAGCTAGTTCCGGGAAGAGGGTTCCAGGCAGACAGAACAACTCGTGCAAAGCCAGGAGCCTGAGAGCTATCGGGGTAGGCTGAGGCAGGAAGGGGCTTTGAAGATACAGTGACTCACAGGAAAGCAGGGGCCTGTCTGGGGAGCTGAGGAGAAAGAAGTCCTTGAGAATGGTTGAAGATTTTACTTCTGTGGCAGGAGAGAAAACCCAGGAGAGTGTCAAGTATCATTGCCCAAAGGAAGACAGGAATTCAGCATTCTGCGGAATCCCTGACTCATCGCTGGGGGTGGAGGGAGGTGGGAGAAGATTAGGCTGCCTGTGCTTCATTTCCAGCCTTCCAGGAGGATGTCAGCTCCCTCCTCACAGATTCCTTCCTCCTCTGCCCTCTCAACCTCCAAGGGAATGAATCCCAGGGCTCTAGCTGTCATCAAGTTCTCCCTGTTGTCTAATCCTAGTCTCTCCTTCTGCATTCTTGCGTGTCCTTGGAGATTAACCACAATTTGGGGCCTGCAGCCTCTTTTCCCAGAGGTCCTGGCAAAGGCACTCCCTAGCCTTTACCTGTACCCACTACTGTCCTGGGCCACGGAGGCTGGGTCTAGGGCATGGGGGTGGTTCCCAGGAGACAGTTTGATCCTCAAGCCCAAGGCCAAGCCTCCATCTTGATCTCCAGGATTGCTTGAGGTCTTAAATCCCACTGGAGAGGTCTAGAGAAGCCAGGAGAAGCCTAGGCTCTCTGTTCCTGTCTCTTTCTTACCATGACTCTTATTTATCTTTTCCCTGTCTCTCCATCTCTTTCTCTCTTCTACTCTCTCTCCACAGATCCCACCCCACCTCAACCCCCACCCCTGACATCTTTTTCTGGTTCGGTCTTCCCCTCCCCTCTTCTTGCTCTCCTTTTCTTTCTGTCCCTTGCCCTCCCTCCCTCTAGGACTCAGTCTCCATTCCCAGCCATAGCCCTCTTTCTTTCTGATGGCCCCTGGCAGTGCTCGGGAATGAGAATGAGGAGGTGGACTTGTGGAGCTGCAGGTGGCCTGGCAAGTGGCATTGTGCAAGACAGCTCTCTTCCTTGTTAGGGTCGGAGGGGATTTGGAGGGCTGGCCCTAGTCAGCAGCCTGGCTTTCATTCCAGGCCTGTTGGAGGAATTCATAATAAGGGGCCTGGCACTGAAGCCCTGGGTGGCTTTAATTTTCTAGAAGAGAGGCAATACAGTTGCTTCCCTAAGGGGGAAACCCCATGTACCCAGCTGAGGGAAAGGTGAAGAGCATGGAGTAGTTAGGCTTTAAGCCCCCGCTGCAGAGCATCCACCTCCAGACTGTTGGTGGGACTGAAGGCGATATTTTGTCATGGAGAGGGGACTTGTTGAGAGGCAAGAAACAAAGGAGGAAGGAGACCAGACCCTTCTCTGGCCAGTTAGTATCTTACCTGGGTACCTGAGCTAGACTGGGTATGCCTGGCCGCTTTATGGGCATCTGAAGGAGTCAGGAGATGAAAACCTCTGAGTATGCAGAGGAAATGAGCTCCTAGAGAAGAGACTAGGACAATGGAAACAGTCAGTGGTCCTGGGGTGGCATGATAGGCCTGGAAAGCTGGGAGGAGTGTTTCCTCCAAAAAGCAGGCAATGCCTTTTGGGGAGACAATGAAGCTATGTTGGCTGTATTCTGGGGGCTCCTGGGAGTGAGTGGCAGAGATGTTGTCCCCGGAGGTCAATAGGCCTGGGGCTTAAGTAAAGTCTGCTAACACCAGGGATGGACAGATGTCAGAGGGCCCTGCAGTCTACACAGCTGTGTGGAGCACCATGCAGAAGCCAAGGGTCTGCTCCCCAGCCCTTGAAGCCTGGACCTGGGAACTCAGGACTTCCTCCCTCTTGAAGTGGTGGGTGAGCCCTGAATATCTTACCTGAATGTGACACAGGGCAGGGGGAGGGAACTGTGAGAAGAGGAGAGAGTTTAGGAACTTTCTTGGTGGCAGGCCCAAAGTGGGTGACCAAGGGTGCTGGGGGCTTGTAGGGCTGAGGGCAGAGCACCCCACTGCCCACCACCAGAGCCCCAGGAACCCCCGGGACAGTGTCCTGCTCTTCCTCTGAGGTCCTTTCCCTCACTGCCTCTGTCTTTCTGTGTCTGTTGTCTACTTCCCCTTTCTTTGTCCCTTTCTTCTTTCTTGTCCTGTTCTCTGGCCCTAACTCTCCCGTCAGGCCCTCCTGTCTTTCTCTGTGCCTGTTGCTCTCTGTCCCCCACATCGTGGCTTCTTCATACTGTCTCGTACAAGGAGAACCCCCTCTCTCCATAAACCCACTGGACACTGCATGACCCCTGCCTGCCTCTGTGTGTGTGGCAGGGGGGTGCATGCACTGAGCACATGGTGTGGCGGGGTGCGTGTGCCCCAGGCGGGAGTGAAGGGCGTGGGTGAGTGTGGAGGAGCTACTGGTTGAGCCTAGGTGGGGTAGGCTGTGAAGGGTCTGGTTGAAGATGGAGGGAGGGCTGGGGTGAGGGCTTCTGTTGTCCTGGGTGGACCATAGGGTCAGGCTTTCTCAGCAGAGGCAGCCCTAGCTCTGCCCCTGGGATCCAGCTTATTCTAGGAAAATTTCAAGAGCCAGCCCCACCATGGCCAGCACACACAAAACACATTGTTCCACTCCCCAAGCCCTTGCCCCCGTCCCTGCCAGTTCCTGGAGGCAAACTGGCAGCCTCAATCCTGAGGCCAGGGCTGCTCACCTGGCTCGGTGGGAGTTCCTCGCCTGATGACTCGTCACCATCTTGAGCAGGGCCAGGAGCACGCCAGGCTTGCTGACCCTCAGAAATGGCACCCAGTGGCCCTTTCTGCCAGCTGTCCCCTCTGCACACCTTTCCCCATTCCAGGAGCTGGCCCAGCTGTTCTGCCCTGCGTTCCCATCCCAGCTTTTTCTTTCTCAAGAGTCTTTGCAGAGATCAGATCTCCCATGTGGGAAGATTGCTCTCCCTTTGCTCCACAGGTCAGTCATCAGTTCCTGTCTGCAACTCACTTCCTCTTGGAGGCCTTCTTTAGTTACCTGCTCTCCATCTCAGATAGCCCATTCCTCCTTACTCTGCCAGACTGCTGGACCCACAGCAGACACTCTACATGATATCCAAGTTTCCTGGCTGAGTGCCGTCCCAGGGAGCCACCTGGGGCAGGAGGGAGTACTGACCAACACCCACCACCTGCCAGGCACTCCCCATGCATTATTCACTTTGTTCCCACAATAGCACCCTGGTGCTATTATCCCCATTGAACAGATGAGGAAACCGAGACTCTGAGAGGTCAACTGATTTGCCTGAGGTCACACAGCAAAATCTCGAAGCTGACACTGTCGAAATGATGTGGGGATGGCAGGGGCTTCCAGGGCAGCAGGAAACAAACCACCCAAGGGGGTCAGTATGTCCCAGCTCCAGGGCATGTTAGGATGGAAAGTCCAGATGTTGCTACCAGAGTTTGGAATGGGGGCAGGAGGACAGATGAAATGACCTCTCGAGGGCTTGCCTGGGTTTAGCATACTCTCTGCCCTTTCTGTGAAGACCCCCCAGCACCACTTTCAGAGGGCTCCCCACTTTGCCTCCCCTGAGGGCAAACACTTAATAGCTCCCAGGCCCTGCCCAGTTCTCCCCAGACTTACCTCTTGTTCCCCTCCTCAGGACAGGCTCCATGATGCCTGGGGAAACCTGGTTCAGGGCAACTCCCTTCTTCCTGCTCCAGTGGACCCCTTACCCTGCTCCCCTCCTTGGATCACTTAGACTAGGATACACCCAGAATTTCTACCACGGCCCTCCTCTGACTTTGCAGTGTCAGAAGAACCTGGACTCAGACTTCCCATCCCTAGTGACCATCCATAGAGCCCATTCCTCCATCTCCCTCCTTTTCCCACCCTGTCTCTTCTCCTCTTTCTCTCTTGCCTTTGATGTACCTACTATGTGCAAAACTGTGCTTGTGTCAGACCCATGTCCTGAATCTATGCTAAGCAGGTCCGTTGATGGCCACCCAAACAAGAACATGAAATAGGGTAAAGGGGTCCAGGCAGTGCATTGTGAGAGCTCCAGGGCAACAGCGAGTACAGGCAGGTGCCATCTCAGAAGTTTTCCTGGAGAGATAGCATTGAACTGAGCCTTGGAGGATTCTGATAGGCAGGGAAGGGGGCATTTGTGGAAGGCAGGCCTGCAGGCTGCTCCCCAGTGTGGACAGGCCGGAGGAATTTTCCCTCTTGGACTGTGAACTGCTAGGCAGGGCCCGTATCCTCCAACACAGTGCTTTTCAAGCTACCTGAAAGAACGACTAGTTTTTTTTTAAAAATCCCAATCTGTCAGCCGGGTGCAGTGGCTCATGCCTGTAATCCCAGCACTTTGGGAGGCTGAGTCAGGCAGATCACTTCAGGCCAGGAGTTCAAGACCAGCCTGGCCAATGTCGTGAAACCCCACCTTTACTGAAAAATACAAAAATTATCTGGATGTTATGGCACACACCTGTAATCCCAGCTATTCGGGACACTGAGACACGGGAATTGCTTGAACACAGGAGGCGGAGGTTGCAGTGAGCTGAGACTGTGCCACTGCACTCCAGACTGGGTGACAGAGCGAGACTCTGTCTCAAAGAAAATTCCAATTTGTCATAAACTGATAATATTGTATAATGCAAAGGAATGATTAGAAAAATAAAATAAGACAAAGTACAATTTCTTTTTCTTTTTTTTTTTAGGCAGAGTTTCGCTTTGTTGCCCAGGCTGTAGTGCAGTGGCACAATCTCCGCTCACTGCAACCTCTGCCTCCTGAGTTCAAGCAATTCTTGTGCCTCAGCCTCCTAAGTAGCTGAGATTACAGGCACCTGAGACCATGCATGGCTGATGTTTTGTATTTTAGTAGAGACAAGGTTTCACCATGTTGGCCAGACTGGTCTCTAACTCCTGAGCTCAGGCAATCTGCCCGCCTCAGCCTCCCAAAGTGCTAGGATTTCAGACTTGAGCCACTGCGACCGGCCCAAACTCCAATTTTGTATTGTGGGATTCAAGATAAAAAATTGCTATAAAGAGTCTGAATGCCTGTGCTTGGTCTCTGCACGGACCTTGTCCCTGGCTGGTCACAACCCTAACAGTAGGTTGTGACCAGCATTTGAAAAACATGACGTAGAATAGAATAGAAAACAGAGTGCTTTGCGTGTTGTAGGGGGAAGTGTAGTTTTGCAAAACGTTCATTTCAAGTTTCTGCACACCCATGTGTGTTGGCACTGCGTTCGGGGTGAAATGCATTACCGTAGGTGATAGATGGGTGCCTTCCCATGGTGCTGTAGGGGCTGAATTTCCTCTCTGGCTCTGCTGTCCCCATCCCAGCTCCATTGCCCTCCATCTAGAGTCTGTTTCTTCATCTCCTCCTCTGCCCATCTCTGTCCCTCTCCTGGTTCCATAGCAATGGTCCTGCTCAGTAAACCTTGGCCCTTCCACTTTCCTGATTCTTTTTTCTAGACAGTCTTCCTCCTCCCTTGCCTTTGACAGAAGCTCTCTTCCTCATGGGTCCTATGTAATCAGGCCCCAACCACTATGCTTAGCCCAGGGCAGCCTGAGACACAGAAGAGGGGGTCCCTGCCCTTGAGAAGGGAGTGGCAGTGCTGGGGAGTCAGAGCTGTACTGGGGAGTCAGGGAATGGAATGTATAATGCAAGGAAATATGTGATAGGAACTGAACCAGGAGCCTGGCCAAAGGCCCCTCCTTCCAAGCTGGTGAGGAGAAGACCTGGTGCTCAATGGAGGTCCACAGTTGGCAGACCACATGACCCCATCCCAGGGCTCCCACTTGGCTGGTGCCTTCTCTTTTGGGGTTCTGCTGATACCCAGCTCCCACTCTATGGACATACTAACATCAGTTTAATCAATTCCCTATAAATAAACCTCTGGGTTGCTTCCACTGTTTTTGGAATCATGAATAAACAATGCTGTAATGAACATCTCTGTATCTCTCCCTCACCACACCTGAGCTACTGATTCCCAGAGGTACCCTCACTCCAGCTCTTGTTTCTTACATCTTTATACACACACACAATCCAAATTCCTCCTGCTTGTCTCAGCACCCAGCTGGCCTGGTCTCGTGTCATGAGAATAAACATGAGCCGGAGGTTTGGAAATGTCATCTTCTTCCTCAGGCCATGCACCCTCCTTGCTCACAACTACTCATTTGGTTTCTTCATCCATACTTGCCAAATATCTAGCTGTATCATCAGGGCCCTTTGACTGCAAGTAACAGAAACCCTGATTCAAAATGGTTTTGACAATACAGGAAGTTTTCATTTCCTAAAAAACGTCCCGATCCAGGAGGGGTGCCTGAGTGGACCGATCACATAACCAAGGATCCAGGTTCCGTCTGTTTTTCTGCCCTGCTATCCTCAGCGTGTTGATTTGCTCCTCAGGTGCTATAGCGCCCTTCATGGTTATAAGGTGGCTGCTGAAGGTCCAGACATCGCATCCAGACCTGGAGGTTGAAGAGGGGCCATATCTTTCTGAAGGTCTGTTTTTGAAATAAGGAGAACTTTTCCCTGGAGTGCCCCTAGCAGTCTTACTCTTGAGTTCTCATCAGTCGACATTAGGCCACATACCCATTCCTTTAGAGAGAATGAGGCTTCGCTGACTGGTTGGTGAGGCACGGGGCCTTACTGTGAAGGAGGCGGAGAGGGTTGGGTTTTAAAGGAGGAAAGGGGTGTGGGGACAGATGCTGAGTAGACAACCAACCGTGAGGACCAAAGTGTCCCTGGTGGAGAGGACTCTGCTTCTGTGTCGCTCAACCAGCTGGGCCTGTGATCCTACTCTGGACATTTAGTTTGACTCCGATTCAGTTAGGAAATATTTGTTGAGAAGATGAAAATCCTGAGGGAGTTTGTTGTAATGCGAAAGAGTGAGAGTGGGGTCAGGGTACAGGACTGGGAGAGAAGGCGGAAACTGCGAAGCTGCAGACAGGAGGTCTGAGCGCTCCAGCCCTTCTCTCTGAGGGAAGGAGTTAGGAGGGACTCAGTGAGTCCCTTTTTGGGCTGGGTTGGACACAGGGGACTGATTGACTGAGGTAACCTTTGAGGTAAGAGGTCTGGGTGGGAGGGCACCTATCCCAAGCCAAGGTCCCCTAACTTTTCTCCTGACCCTCAGGTAGGTCTTGTCCTTGCCCCTGAGCCACAGAGGACAGGAAGAAGAGAAGGAGGGCTGTGAGTCAAGAGCCTACCTGGGGGGAAAGAAAAACACAGGAAGTGACTCAAGGCCTGTAGGGCGGCCAGGTGGCCAGCAATGCCCCAGGATGGACCCTGAGGGAGTTGCCTGAGGGAAAGGGTCCCCTCCCCAGAGGCTGCCGGTGCATGCCATCCTGGCTATTTCTGCCAACCATGTTTCCCACAAATCCTTCCCCTCCTCACCACAGCAGGCTGGCTGCCCACTCACCCACAAACCCCACGGCCAGCTGTTGCAATTCCCCTGGCTCTGGTCCACCCCCTGCATCCGGGAGGCTCAGCACCTCTGACCCCAGAGGGTGGGTCAACCCCTTCCCCTGCCTCTCTCCCTGGCCTTCACACCCTGAAGGAAGAGATTCCAGAGGCACTAGAGGGTGGGGGTCTTCTGAGCCAAGCAGTGGCCCCTGTGTGCATGCACAGCAAGGTGGAGGATCTGGGTCCAGGCAGAGTGACAGGATGTGAAGGTAGAGGGAGACCCACGAACCGCTGGATCCCTTCTGTGTGCACTGTCAGAGAGGCCTTTGTCCTGCCCACTGGAAGCCAGGACCCCAGTGAGTATTAAAGTGATATTTTGCCTTCTTTTACCACTGGTTTTATGTATTAAGCTTCCTTAGGGACCTCCAAAGAGAAGTGGATGGGCCAAGGCATGATTAAAACATACTATTTAAAAAATACGTTACATGTAAGGTTAACAACTTGTTTTTTTCACTTATGTTAGACTTCCTTCCATAATAGTATATACATAAAGCTTCATTATTCTTTTTTATTTTTATTTATTTATTAAATAGAGACAGGGTCTTGTTATGTTGCCTAGGCTGATCTGAAACTCCTGGTCTCAAGTGATTGATCCAGCACCTTGGCCTCCCAAAGTGCTGGCATTTAAGACATGAGCCACCGTGCCCAGCCCCTTATTCTTTTCAATAGCAGCAGAGTAGTTCACTCTATGGATGTGCTATTATTTACTTAACCACCTCCTTATAAATGAAGCTGTGGTTTGTTTCCCTTTTTAAAAATTATAAACAATGCTGCCATGAACACCTTTGTGCATATATCTTTGGGTAGTTGCATAAATGCTTTTGGAGGATAATATCCTAGAAGTTAAACTGCTGGGTCAAAGAATATGAACATTTATTTATTTATTTATTTATTTATTTATTTATTTATTTATTTTTATTTTTTCGGAGATGTAGTCTTGCTCTGTCATCCAGGCTGGAGTCCAGTGGCATGATCTCAGCTCACTGCAACCTCCGCCTCCTGAGTTCAAGCGATTCTCCTGCTTCAACATTCCGAGTAGCTGTGGTTACAGATGCCCGCCACCATGTCCAGTTAATTTTTGTATTTTCAGTAGAGATGGGTTTCACCATATTAGACAGGTTGGTCTCAAACTCATGACCTTGTGATCCACCCGCCTCGACCTCTCAAAGTGCTAGTATTACAGACGTGAGCCACTGTGCCTGGCCAGAACATTTAAAATTTAATAGATAATGCCAGGCCGGGCACGGTGGCTCACACCTATAATCCCAGCACTTTGGGAGGCTGAGGCGGGCAGATCACCTGAGGTCAGGAGTTTGAGACCAGCCTGGTCAACATGGTAAACCCCGTCTTTCCTAAAAATAAAAAATTAGCTGGGTGTGGTGGTGGGTGCCTGTAATCCCAGTTACTCTGGAGGCTGAGGCAGGAGAATTGCTTGAACCTGGGAGGCGGAGGTTGCAGTGAGCCGAGATCGTGCCACTGCACTCCAGCCTGGGTGACAAGAGCGAGACTCCGTCTCAAAAAATAAACTAAAATAAAATTTAATAGATAATGCCTAATTGCTGTAGAGAATGTACTAATTTTCATTCCATCAGCATTGTATGAGATTGCCTGTGTTGCCACATCTTCCACAACACTGTATAGTATTACCTTCTTCATCTTTGTCAATCTGATAAATGAAAAATTAGATCTTGTTTGAATTTGCATTTAAAATGATTAGTGAGATTGAACATTGTATATATTTTCATTAGCCAGTTGTGTTTTTTGTGAATGACCTGTTTCTTCTTTGTCTATATTTTGCCACTGGATTGTTTAATCTTTTTCTTACTGTTTTCAAAAATGTCTTCTTTTAAGTTAGGAAAATTAGCACTTTGTCGTACATCTTGCAGGTACATTTCTCTTATTTTGTCCTTTGATTTTGTTTATGGAGCTTTTTCCTTTAATGTCTGTGTAGGTACATTTGTTAATCTTCTTTGTTATGACTTCTGTTTTGTTCTATGACTAGGAAAATCACTATCCCAGGTTCATGAAAACATTTACACATATTTTCTTCTGGCACTTTTATGACTATTTTTAAAATGTTTTTCTTTCTTTAAATCTTTGATGCTGTTGGAGTTTATGTCCGTGTTAGGAGTGATGTAGCGAATCCAGATTTATTTATTTTTGATCTAAATATCTGACTAGTATCTCAATTTACTGAATTGAATTCTCATGTTTATTTGGGCCTATTTAACATTTTTTTATTCTTTACAATTGATCTGTATGCAGGCACCAGTCCCATGCTATTTTAATTATTGTAGCTGTATAATATTTTTGAAAAATGTTTTATAGTGCTACTCTTTCCTTGTTAGTTTACTTATTTTTCCCTCCAGGGATGTTCTATTCATTTATATTTATTTTTCCAGAGGAATTTGTATGTAATCATTTTGTCAAATTATCCCCCCAAAACAGCTGATATTTTGTACAGAAGTATGCTGAATTTATAGTTTAATTATGGTGACATTGACATGCTTACAATATTACTGACTTTTTATCCAAGAAGAAGGTCTTTCTCCATCGATTCAAGTCTATGTGTAAGTCCCTCATTTGGCTTTTACAGCTATTTCCATGTATCTGCACAATTTTTTCTATATGTTTTATGTTAGGTTTTTGTTAACCTTATTAATGGGATGTTTTTCCATATTCTTTTATTAGTTATTTCTTATATTTAGGAAGTCTTGTTTTTAAACTAGCCACTTTGATAAATTCCTGACAATTACTAAAAGTTCTTTAGCTGATTCTCTTGGAATATCCAAGCATAGAATAATATCATCCAACGGTAATAACTACTTTCTTTTTATAATGTTTATATCTCTTATTTTATTTTTCATCTAACTGCATTGTTGAGTAATTGCAGAACAATGTTGAATACTAATGGTGATCGTTTATGGGGAGAGCTGATGTCAACTTTAATAGGACTACTTTTAGAGTCTCCCCATTAAACATGTTGGGAAAATTAATCTATTTTACATGTTAATATAGTAGGTTGTGTTGAGTTTCCCAGAATTTGACTTTCTTGTACTTCTGGAAAGAATCATACTTAGTCTTGACACATTCTTTTGTCAACACAGTTTTCATCAATACTCCCTTCCTTAGCTCAGAACTTCCTCCGTCGCTCATCTTCCTCTCTGGTAAACTGAGTTTCAGGCAAAGTGAGAAGAGCATGGCCAGCCATTGGGAAGCAGAGGCACAAAGTCAGGGCTAGAGGTGTGCGGCAGGGGCATGGCCAGGCAAGACGTAACTGTCTGCCTCCTGTCTCAAAGGAATGAGGATCCACAAGAGCCTCCCCAAGGCTGACAGGATGTGGAGATGAGCAGGGGGATGAGAAGGCCTGGGGAAGGGAGGAAGGCTGGAGAGGACTGAAGAGCAGGGGGCAGGGGTCCTTGGAAGAAAACCAGGACTCTTCTGCTTGCCACCTGAGGAAACCCTGCACCTCTGTCACCCTCAGGACTATCTTGAGCCCTAGTCTTTTGAGAGAGGCATGATCCAGAACCTTGGGCCTCTCCCAGGCTAGTGGACTCAATGCAGGCACAGGTGGCTACTCCTACACTAGGGCAGGGGAGGCTAAAGGAGAGCCCTGAAGGTGGCAGGAGGTCAGGAAGACATCAGCCTGGCGTGGCTACTTCTTAACATTTGCAGCATGCAGCCTTCATGCAGCAGCTTCTGGAAGCAGTGACCACGCCCTCCACCCCAACTCCTCCAGCATCCCTAGGACTATTCTTTGGTCCTGAACATATGATGTCACCACACCCTCCCTCCATTTCCTGAAGCAGTTTTGAAGTCCTCTGGCCATGACCCTTTCTTAGGAACCTGGCTGACTTCATCATCACTCTTGGGTGAACACTGCTGTGCCCAGGGCTTGCTGGAGAGAGGAGAGGGTTAGAGGGAAGGAGGGGACTTTCCAGTGTGGACAGGGACTGAAGTGGCAGAGGGCACCCATGTGGGTGATGTGCTGAGGTCAGGTAACCAGGAGACAAGAGGACCCTTTAGATGTCCTCCCTGAGCTGCCCTTCCTTTCCTTACAACTGTCAGCTCTAGGAGCACAGGAGAGGAAATTCCTTGACCTAGAACCTTAGCATCTTCCAGGCCTACAAACCTTTAATTAATGCAGTCATTTAAGAGGAAGGAAGGTGGTTTTTGTGGCTGTGTTTGTATTACTTGAGTGAGTATAGACACATTCTCCACTCTTTCATCAGGAGAGAAAATAGAGCATATAGACAGGTGTGGGGGTAAACTGAGTTTCAGGCAAAGTGAGAAGAGCATGGCCAGCCATTGACAGGAGGCCAGCATGAGTGAGTGGTGGACACTCTGCTCTGGAGGCAGGGGACTGGATGACCTCTGGATGCTGATGAAGCTGTGAGCATTAAAGGGTTCTTGAATCTTTTCCTGCTGCTTTTGGTGAATTCCAGTGGGAAAACTGAAGCCAACTCTATTTCCCAGCCATGGGAGACTGGGAATATAGTGGGAAGGCTGGTCAGCAGGAAGGGTCTCCTGCCATCAGTCTGGGGCTAAGGACAGAAATCCAGCTTCTGGCAAAAGGCAAGAGCAAGGCGGGTCCCAGCTTTGGGGGAGCCAGGACCCTGGGCAGGCACTAAAGGCAGGGACTTGGATAGAAAGGGGCAAGATGGGCCCTGGAGGTTGGATGTGCACACACAATGAGGGCTAGGCCTTCAGAATGAGGTGGGGTGCGCGGCAGAATGAGGAACCCTTTGGGCATTTGAGGTACAACCCAGGAGGGCTTTCCCTGGAGTCATCTTGCAAAATCATGGTGGATTCTTGACTTGTGTGGCTTCCTGTGGAAAAGTAGGTGCCACTGGTGGATCCTGTTAAGTGTGCTGGCATGAGTCTTACTCATTTCCAGTCTTCTCAATTTCTGCACCAGGCCCAGGCCTCCAGGGGAAGTTTCTAGTAAACACGTCCCAGATGTGCTGTATGAGGCTAAGCCAAGAGGGCAAGATGACTACTTTTTGGAAAAACAATGCAATTTCCCTAAAAAATCCTCTTCTTTGGACAGATACCACCTGGTGTTAGCAGCTTAGGGACACCAACAGCCCCTGCCCTCCCTAGAACGAGGGATCCTCAGACTTGGAGGGATCCTCTCCAAACTGTGCTAGAAGCAAAGGAGAGATGTGGCAAAAGGGGAAGATGGGAGATACAGCAGAAGGCAAAGTTAGAGAGAATGTTCTCTGCTTTTAAGGGCTCATGCAGTTAGATGGGGTCCACCTGGATGACCCAGGAAAATATCCCGATTTTAAGGTCTTTAACCTTAATCACATCTGCAAAGTCCCTTTTGACAAGTAACATACAAGTTCCAGGCATTAGGGTGTGGACGTCTTTGGGAGACATTATTTGGCCTACCACAGCATTTATGCATTTAGTTTTTTCTCCAGGCACATTATCTTTGTAAGGAAATATTTGTAAAGTGTGCAGTATTGTCTGCTGGCAACTCAATATAATTTCCCTCCCCTAACCTATGCTTCCCTGGCCAGCAGGGGCTGGAAGCCAGGGAGCTACAATCCTCAGAATCCTCGCCAGCCAATGAGAGGCACTTTCACAAGATTTGGCAGATGGAAAAGAAGCATAAATCATAATATTTTCCTGGTGGCAGCTGTGGGCAGCTGTGTGGGCTTCAGCAGATAGGAGATTTTTGAGAAGCCTCCAGGCATTTTCTTTGCTTTGGTGCTAGAGGCTCAGGTATCCTGTGATTTCAGCAACTTCCTAACACTCTAAAAGCTAGCAAAGAACCCAAGCCAGCCTTTCCACACCTTTGTATACACTCATTCCCAGGACTAAATCCCTTTCTGCTTGAAATGCCTAGAGTGGCTCCCATAGTCTTAACTGACTGACACAGGGACCTTGTTGACTATAATGATTTGTAACCAGCTTGCTTTCACTTAATAATAGATCATGAAGAGAAACCTGCATGCAGGTCTTTTAGGAGTCTTAAAATTTTCCACAAAATGTGAGTTTTCAGGCCAGGCGCGGTGGTTCATGCCTGTAATCCCAGCACTTTGGGAGGCTGAGGTGGGCGGATCACTAGGTCAAGAGATCGAGACCATCCTGGCCAACATGGTGAAACTCCGTCTCTACTAAAAATACAAAAATTAGCTGGGTGTGGTGGCACATGCCTGTAGTCCCAGCTACTTGGGAGGCTGAGGCAGGAGAATCGCTTGTAGCCGGGAGGTGGAGGTTGCAGTGGGCTAAGATTGTGCCACTGCACTCCAGCCTGGTGACAGAGTGAGACTCAGTCTCAAAAAAAAAAAAAAAAAAAAAAAAAAGTAAGTTTTCATGGCTGTCGGCTATCCCATCACGTGGATGTATCATAATTTATTTAGCCAAGACCCTATCGTTAGACATTCAGGTGGTTTTCTGTTTTTCACTTTTATAACCCACACTATCAAGAACATCCTTGGCCATGAATCTGTGCGCACAGTCAGGAGCATTTAATTACAAGATATTCTTGAAGCACATTTTTTAGTTAAAGGACATTAACTTTTTGAAACCTTTTATGGCTGTTTCTAGATAAGTCATCTGTGTTTTCTTCCCTTGGCCTCCAGGACACTGCCCTCTCCCGGTTCTCCTCCCACCTCTCTGGCTGTGCCTTCTTGGTCTCCTCAACCTCCGAACACTGGAAAGCCCTAGGGCTCAGTACTGGCACATCTTCTGTCTCTCCTCTGTGTTTACTCCCTTGGTAAACTAATTCACTGTCATTGCTTTAATACTATTTATATGCTCATGACCCTTTCATTTATATCTTAGGCCTGAGCCTTTCCCCTGAACTCCAGACTTGTGTATTCAAATTGTCTGCTTAACATCTCTCCCTGGAGGTCTAATGAGAAGATCAAAATCAGTATGTCCAAAACTGAGCATCTGATCTTCTCTTCCAAATCTTCATTCCCTATAGTCTTCCTGCTCACAGTTAACTCCCTCCTCCAGCTTGCTCAGACCCAAAAACCTTGGAGTCATCTTTGACTTCTCTCTCTCTTTTCCTTACTCCCTGTCCAATCAATGAGTAAATCCTATCAGCTCTATCTATCTTCAAAATACATCCATGATCTGGCTGAGTGTGGTGGCTCATGCCTGTAATCCCAGCACTTTGGGAGGCCAAGGTGGGTGGATCACTTGAGTTCAGGAGTTCGAGACCAGCCTGACCAACATAGAGAAACTTGTCTCTACTAAAAATACAAAACATTAGCTGGGCCTGGTAGCACACACCTGTAATCTGAGCTACTTGGGAGGGAGACTGACACACGACCATCTTGAACCCAGGAGGCGGAGGTTGCAGTGAGCCAAGATTGTGCCACTGCACTCCAGCCTGGGTAACAGAGTGACACTCCATCTCAAAAACAAAAACAAAAACAAAAACCATCCATAATCTGACCACCTCTCGCCCACTCACCATGACCACCTGGGCCAAGCCACCTACCTCTCTCAGCTGGATTATTGCATGGCCCCCAGCTGGTCTTCCTGCCTGCCCCCTTGCTTTGCCAATTCTCAGCAGTGGCCAGAGTGATCCTGTTAAAAGCAGATCAGATCATATCACCCTTCTGCTCAGAACCCTCTGGTGGCTCCCATTTCCTCAAGCAGAAGCCAACATCCTTATAGTGGCCACAAAACCTTAACCAGCCCCTACCCTATTGCCCCCTGACTTCCTCTCCCCACTCTCGGCTCACTCAATCCACCAATCCACTCCAGCCCCTTGAGCCTTCTTGCTGTTTCTCAAACATCCCAAGCAAGTGCCCACATTGAGCCATTGCATCAGCTGTTCCCGCTGCCTGGGACACCTTCCCCAGATGTCCATGTAATGGGTTCCCTTGCTTCCTACAAATGTCCTCTTTGTACAGAAGGGGCCTTTTCTGACCCCTTCATCTAAAATGGCAGCCCCTAGTCATCCTAACACTCTCCTTTTCTACTTTAGTTTTCTCCATAGCATATATCACCATCTATCAAGTATGTATTAACATAAACTCACTAATTTTCTAATTTTGTTTCCTCTCTATGTCTCTTTTCATTTAAAAGTAAGAGTAAGCTCTTTGAGGGACAAATGCTTTTTCTGTTTGGTTACTGATGTCTGCCCTAAGAGAGCACTGGAGCATAGCAGTTGAATGAGAAATATTTCTTAAACGAATACGTGAATTTGTTATTTTTCTTCTAGTCTACAGTCCTAAGGCAACACAGAAGGCTCCAATGTAGACTATTTGTGAAGCATGTCACAGTTCACATATGTGTTACACTTAACTCCGCAAGATTCTGGCAGAGAGGAGTGTGCAGTGGCGATAAATGTTGCCCTATGTGAGGGATGTGGATGTGTTAACTAACCTGATGGCGGGAATCATGCCACACACTGGACACTTTAAAAATATACAATTTTATCTGTCAATTATACCTCAGTAATGCTTGAAGGGGGTGGGGAAAAGCATTGTTTCACTGTTAACCCTTTTTGTGCCATAGTTTTTTGTTTGTAAAATGGGGGAAATAATAATAGCCATCTCATAGAGTTGTTAGAATTAAGTAAGATAATTCATGTAAATAATTCATGTAGTGTCCAGCACATATCAATCACAAATAATTATAAGTTACTTTATTCCCACTTTATAGCAGAGGAATCTGAGGCTCAGAAAATTTAAGAATTTGCTACAGGTTGCACAGTGAGAGGTAGAGTGAGGTTAGAACCTCTGACTTCCAATTCATCATACTTTCTCCATTAAACTCAAGTTATAGAATAACCTAATCAAGGGTGTGGGACTCTTCCCCTAAAGCCCTAAGTCCAAAAACAGCTGTGGAGCCTCTTGATTTCCTTCTTTTGTTTGAATCCTCCCCTAGACATTTCTGGCAAAGTCATCAGCTAACCTCTATTGGGATAATCTGTGCCTGGAGGACCCACTGCCTGCCGGGCTGCGTATCCACAATAAGGCATTCAGTTTGTCATGCTATAGGATCAAGGTGGCAGATGGTGTTAGGTGCCTACTTTTCCTCCCCACCCTCCTTCCTAATACAATTCCAGCTCTCTTCAGGGCAGCAGCAGTGTGCCCAGCAAAGGTTAGACTTGCCGGGCTCCTTTGCAACTAGGGTGGGCCTAGACATGGACCTGGCCATGTGTCTCTCTCCAGGCCTGAGGGCTGGTGGAGAGGGCCTGTGGGCAGCCCTAGGGAGGGTCTGCCCCCTGAGACATGGAGGTGGCAGGCCCAGGCTGTACTCCTGGGCTTCCCATCCCTGGTTGTGCCAAGGAGGGGTGTGGTGGTGCTGGGGGAGGGAAGGGAGCCCTGGTGAGTGGGGAGCATGTCCCTGCAGGATCAACTGTATGGTTTTCTTGCTTAAAGAGGGGGATTCTCAGCAGGCAGCATGCTCTGCTCTTCTCTCTCCCCATTTTTCTTGCCTAAAATGTGGATGTGATGGCTGGGAGTCCAATAGCCATTCTCTGAGCATGAAGGAGGGAGCCACAAGTTCAGGCAGGAGGGGCAGAAAGCTAGAGGGAGCCTGGGCTGTGGATGGCAGCCCACATGGCTGTAACATCAGCGGTAGCCTGCTGCCAGCTTTGTGCATCTCACTGTGCAAGGAAAATAAGCCCTCCTCAGTGATGCCTCTGAGAAAACTAAATATCCAGCAGCAGAGGGAGGACTAGATAAATTACAGCACCCCATGTGGTGTGATATGTGGCCTTGAAAAATCGTATTGTGCATGACTGTTTATGAAGGTGGGAAGTTATCACTGAAAAATACGAATTCTAAGAGTATCTTCAGCATAGTGTCAATGTCAAAAATATGTATATGTGCCCCGTGTTCCCCAACTCTAGCTTTCTCGGGGTATACTGTGCCCCAGCAGCTACTGCTCTTATTCCGGACTGCCACTGCTTCCCCCACTATACCTTATGGCCTGAAGGGCAGAACTGCATCTCGCCTTTCTGGAGCCCGCGGGCCTTGCCCAGGCCCCAGCACAGACCAGGCAGATAGTAAACATCTGTGGAATAATTGAATGAGGAATTGGCAACCAGAAACTCCATGCCACCCTTTGCTGCCTGCTCAAGGTTGGTGGCCTTGAGGGTCTGGGGTCCTCAGGTGCCTGTGTTTCCTGGTCCTGCTGACCTCTCTTGGCTGGTTCTCTGCCAGGTGCTATAACCGCACTCACATTGGTCTCCCAGGCCAGAGGTGGTGGTCTCCACCCCTGGATGCTTGTGAGCCTTGTCTGGGGAGTTTGCAATAGTTACCAATGCCTGGGTCTCATCCCACACCAGTGGAATGAGAAGCTCTAGGAGTGGAGTGGCTGTGAAGCCCAGGGACCAGCTGCCTGCTGTCCCTACACAGCCCCTGTGACAGACAGTGAGGAATAGGGCTCAGTTATGATCCTGGAAGAGGAGCTCAGCTCTTGCAGGCCACTGCGTGGCTGTGAAGAGATCATCCCTGCACCATTTCACTGTACATAAGCAGGGTTCTGGCCGCCCCTCCAGGGAGCCCTCTAGGAGCTGCCATCCCACCTGAATGGATGACCATGTGAGAGTCCCATAGACCAGGCCCTCTCTAAGGCTTTACCTAGATTAACTCGTTTAGTCCCCACAGACGGCTATGACGTGGGTATCACTATCACTATTGCTCTCACCATCTGCGTTTTACAGAGGGGCCAACTCAGACACAGAGAGGTTAACTAGCCTGCCCCAGGTCATACCCCTGGCCAGGGACAGGGTGGGGTACCGTCCCAGGCAGCCTGGTGCCAGGGTCTGGGTTGATGTGTCTCAGCACCTTCTGTGTGCTAGGGACCTTCCCACAAAGCAGCAGTTTCAGAAACTTGAAAGGGAGAAGATATGGGTGAGAATTCAAAAGAAACAGGAATATTGAGAACAGCATACTCTTCTGCACTCTTTTCCAGATCAATCTTGGCTGTGGGTGTCGCTTCTGCATTTGTTTCCTTCTGACCCTGTCCTTGTTCTCTCCTGCTTGTCCTTCTGAAACCCTTCCCCTTGTCCCCAAAGAACCCAAGCTCCCTTTAATGGAATGGTGCTGTAATTGCATTACCGCCAGGCCCGCTTGCTTGGCCGCCGGACGCAGGTGAGCATCCAGTGGGTGAGGCAGGGGCAATGGAGACAGATGGCGCCTGAAGGGAGATTCGATTACCTGCTTCTTTCCCAAAGCCAATCCTCCTTGTAACTGCGTTATGGCCTGTTATTGATAGACTTCCTCTCTGCTGCTGCTGGAGATTTGGTTTGTCTGTGACTTTTTACATCCGTAGGAACTCAAAGATGAATGAGGCAGGGCCCAACTCGGAAGTCTAGGGAGGACAGAGGAAGGAGGCGGCAGGGATGAGTGCTGCAGGGACCAGGGGGAGGCAAGGGGTCAGCCAGGGGCACGTTAGAGCTTGGGGAGAGGAGCATTTGGTGAGACAGGCAGAGAGGATGGGGCTGGAGGTGGGCATGCTGGGGCCTTCAATGCCAGGCTGAGAAGGCTGGTTTGTGAGAATTGGGAGCTTATGCTAGGCTCCTGAGCAAGGGCAGTGACAGGCGAAAATGGCTTTGGGGAAGAGGAGCAAGGGGTTATGGCAAACACAGGGCAAGATAAGGACTGCTGGGGCCCCTGTCTGCCCCTGAGTACAGAGGATGAACCAGTGGCTTGGACTCACTGGGTTCAGACCAAGGAAAAAGGGAAGTGAGGCAGACACCCAGAGACACTGGGTTAGACCCTTGCCTACGCTAACTCTCACTCAGTCCTGGAAGCAGGCCTATAAGGCATCTTGGTGTAGCAACCTGGAAATGGCAGCCTGGTGAGGATGAGTCATCGCCGGCTCACACAGTGGAGCGGAGGTCCCACCCGGCCATCCTGATGCCAACGCACGTTCTCCCCAGTGAGCAGCTCGGCCTTCCAGGGCTCGAGAGGCCAGGGGTGATGTCCGGTGGGGCAAGAAATAGCCACACACTTTCCTAACCCCTCTTCCCTGCACTTAGAGCTCATAACAACGGCCATTGCAACTAGCCACTGCCTCCCGAACACATCAGCTAACACATGTGCTCTATCTAAATGATCCTCACTTGACAAACAAGGGCATGGAGCTCAGAGAGGTCAATGGCCTGTCTGGACCACACAGCAGCTGCATGTGACGGGCTGAGCAGCGCTTCCACTGCAAGCCTGTCTGGTTCCCTTCGCCACACTGTGCCCATCCCCAGACTCTGGCTCCTGTATTCCCGGACTCCACTTTCTCTAATCCTGGGATTAGTGAGGAGGGGGAATTGGCAGCATGGCTCAGAACAAGCTGCTCAGCATGGAAACTTTCTCTGAGCATCCCCAGGCCTGCCTCATCCCCACTTTGTCTCCCTCTTATATCCCAGACCTCTCTCTCTTCAGACCTGAGGCCTGGTGGAGAGGGCCTGTGGGCAGCCCTAGGGAGGGTCTGCCCCCTGAGACATGGAGGTGGCAGGCCCAGGCTGTACTCCTGGGCTTCCCATCCCTGGTTGTGCCAAGGAGGGGTGTGGTGGTGCTGGGGGAGGGAAGGGGGCCCTCGTGAGTGGGGAGCATGTCCCTGCAGGAAGCCAAGAGTCTCGGAGGAGGACCAAGAATGGCTGGGTCTCAGCCCAGCCCCTAATCCCTCTGCACACACTCCCTTCCCTAAGGATTTTCCCTTGGAAAAATCTGTTTAATTTTCTCAGCTCAGAGACAATGAATGGAGGATTTGGGGTGGGGTGAGAATGGGTGATGGAGGAGGCCCATGGAGTTTGCCATGGGAAAAGATAAGCAAATGGCAAAACCGGTCTCTGACATGACCCCTCCTCACAAAGAAGCTGGAAGCTCAAGCCCGACTATAGGACCAGCACAGCCCCTGGCCAGCCGCATGCTGCAGAGGCTCTGGCTGACTGTCTCTGCTCGCCTGTTTTGTTGTTTGCATGTTCTCAGAATAGGAGACCCCTAAAGACAGAAACTGCATGTGTCCTGCACAGGAAATCTTGTATTGGTGAGCGTAATTACTGTGGTGGGGCGGACAGTGACGGAGGTGGTCATAGTGGTGGAGGCCACAGTGGGCATGATGACGGTGACAGTGTAGTGGTGACGGGGGTGGTCATGGTCATGGAAAATCCTGAAACCATGATGAGCACGGGGAGAGGGGGCAGAGGCTGAGAGATGGGCTTTGTAACTCGACAAACTTGGGTGTCCATCCCAGGCCTACCTCTCTCTAGCAGTCACCTGGGCAAGTCAGCCTCTCTGAGTCTCACTTTCCTCATCAGAAAAATGGGATTAACAGGAGCTATTGGTGGAGTGCAGGACTCTGAACGTTGCTACCCAGGGTGGGCACTGAATCCCTCAGTTTTTTTCATTTCCTGGGGTTCTTTAGCCCCTCTGTCTGCCCAAGAGTCTTCCCTTCTGCCCACAAACTTCCTCCAGTTATTCCCACTAGCTCTTCCCTGAATCACCATCTCAATTCCTTCCTTCAGAGCCCCACACATTCTAAAAAAGAAGTCTACACACACTGCCTCTATTTCCTGACCTCCCACTTGTTCCTAGCCCCTCTCAGCAGCCTTCTGGTTCCAAACCCTATGGAAACTGCTCTCACCAAGTCAGCAGAGGCCTCCTCTTCTCAGCCTCAACTTCTTGGGGGAAATTGGTTCTAGGGCCAGCAAGACTTCGAAAGAGCCTCTTCCCAGCAGGTTCAACCTCCCATCATCTGGAAGTCTTTCTGCTCCCCTCAGGGAACCCCCACCAAGCCCTCTACCCTTGAAGGTTGGTGCTCTGAGGGCATCCTTCTCTCTCTGTGCACTCACCATCAGAGTGATTTAGCTCCCCTTGTTCCAATTCCAGTTGGCCACAAGCAGCTCCCAAGTCAATTTCTCTGGTTCACTGTCCATTAGCTGACCCAGCTAGAACCCCACCCCTGGCCCCTGACGCCTCTCCTGCTGGACTCTTCAGCAGGCTGGATGAAGGCCATCAGTGCTGAACTCACCATACTCTTCCAAGATCTGCCTGCTCCTCCCCATCACCCCAGAGCAAGCCCTTGGCTCCTCTCCCCTTCCTAGAAACTCCCACCAGTGTTGTCAGTTCTCTTGGGTCACGGTTCTTTAAAAATGAGCACAGAATCTAATTTTATTTTCAAAACATGAAACCACTTCACATTTAACTTTGCTCTTATTAAGTCTATTATCCTGACTCATCCTCTTTGGTATTAAAGCCAATAAATCATATAAATCTTGAAACTTTTTAACTCCGAAAAATAAACTCTGTTATGACAATCCTTGACGTGTTAATCTGTGTTGTGTAAACTGTTAGCTTTAAAACACAAAACGTCTTTTTAGCATGGTTGTGTCTCAGAAATTTCCTGCACATCATTGTGCTTGCTTTTAGTAACAGCAGACTAGGTAATGGTGATCAGTCTTCTTGCCGAGGGAAACAAGAAGAGCTATATATTAAAAAAAACCAAACTACCACTACCACCACAACACCAGACCGTTTGAAGTATCTGAGCACTAATAAGACAAACAAGATAGTAGATAATTATTGAGCTAGGATGTGGAGAGGACTGAGACTAGGGAGGTGAGCTTGGCGTTTTTTTTGTTTGTTTGTTTTTGTTTTTTTTTTTGAGACAGGGTCTTATTCTGTTGCTCAGGCTGGAGTGCACTGATGTGATCACAGCTCATTGCAGTCTTAACCTCCTCGGCTCAAGCAATCCTTTTGCCTCAGCCTCCTGAGTAGGTGGGGTAACAGATGTGCACCACTACACCCAGTTAATTAAAAAAAATTTGTTTTTTTTTTAGAGATAGGGTCTTGCTATGTTGTCCAGGCTGGTCTGGAACACCTGGATCAAGTGATCCTCCTGCCTCAGCCTCCCAAATTGCTGGGATTATAGACTTAAGTCACTGCACCTGGCTGAGCTTGGCTTTTAAATGCTTTTCCTCTGGGAATGGAGGGAGTGAGTGACTGAGAGGTTGAAAGGTTGATCAGAGCTTTTCAGGATCTGGGGCTATGAGACTGGGCCTACCAAGAGGAGCATTTAGTAAACCTCCTTGCTTTGGGTTGAGACCCCAAAGGGCTGTGCCTAAGGACTAAGGATAAACTGGAAGTAGACAGGTTCTTACAGCGACTGTAGCTCTGCTTTGACTCATCTCGATTCCTGAAATTGGATTAAGGTGACCCAGTGTTGCTAGTGCCCTCAGGGTCTTGCAAATCCTCTCTGGAAGAAGATGTCATCCTGGTGTCAGCTAATTTCTACAAACAACTTTGCACCTGCAATGTCCAGGACACAAAAAAACAAAACAAAAACAACTCACACACACACACACACACACACACACAAAAAAAAAACAAATAAAACACACACACACACACACACACACACAAACCAAAACCAAAACCAAAACCAAAAACCAAACACATGAGACTAGACAACATGAACAAACATAAAAGCATATACAACAGGGGCTCTAGATGTTGGAATTATCAGATGCAGATTTTATAATTAAAAAAACAGCAATGCTTATTATGTTCAAGGAGATGAAAAATACATGAGGGAAATAGACATGATTTGAGAATTTTGGCAGGCAATTGAAACTTTGTTAAAAAAATAAAAATTCTAGAACTGAAAATTATAATACCAAGACTAAGGATTCAAGGGATAGGTTTAAAAGTATATGAGACATAGCTGAAGAAAGGATTACTGAATTAGAAGCTAGATTAGAAAAAATATCCAGGCCAGACATGGTAGCTCACGCCTGTAATCCCATCACTTTGGGAGGCCGAGGTGGGTGGATCACTTGAGATCAGGAGTTCGAGACCAACCTGGCCAACATGGTGAAACCCTGTCTCCGCTAAAAAAAATACAAAAATTAGCTGGGCGTGGTGGTGCATTCCTGTGGTCCCAACTACTCAGGAGGCTGAGGCAGGAGAATTGCTTGAACCCAGGAGGCAGAGGTTGTAGTAAGCCAAAATCATGCCACTGCACTCCCGCCTGGGTGACTCCAGAGCCAGTCTCCTGAGCGAGACTCCATCTCAAAAAAAGAGAAAAAAAAAATATCCAGAATGAAGCATGGAAAGGTAAAAGAATGAAAAATATAGAAGAGAGTCTAAAAGACATAGAGAAAGCAATTAGGATGTTGAAGAGAATAGGGTAAAAACAATCTATGAAGGGATAATGGCTGAGACCTTTCCAAAACTGATGAAAGATATCAGTCCATATACTCAGTTAAGCCCAAAGAACCTAAAGCAAGATAAATAAAAAGGAACCTGCACCTAAGCCTATCAGAGTTAAACTGAAGAGTGCAGCTTTACTATCAGAGTAAAACTAAAACCTGATCATTAACGATAAGAAGATCTTAATTTTTTAAAATTTTTATTTATTTATTTATTTTGAGACAGAGTCTCTGTCATCCAGAATGGAGTGCAGTGACACGATCTTGGCTCACTGCAACCTCCACCTCCTGGGTTCAAGCGATTCTACTGCTTCAGGCTCCCAAGTAGCTGGGACTACAGGCATGCACCACCACGCCCAGCTAATTTTTGTATTTTTAGTAGAGATGGGGTTTCACCATGTTGGCCAGGATGGTCTCAATCTCTTGACCTTGTGATCCACCTACCTCCCGGGTTCAAGCAATTCTCCTGCCTCAGCCTCCCAATTAGCCAGGATTACAGGTGCGTGCCACCATGCTCAGCTAATTTTTGTATTTTTAGTAGAGATGGGGTTTCATCATGTTGGCCAGGCTGGTCTCAAACTCCTGACCTCAAGTGATTCACCTGCCTCGGCCTTCCAAAGTGCTGGGATTACAGGTGTGAGCCACAGCACTCAGCTAAGGAGATCTTTTAATAAACAGATTA
Organism: Theropithecus gelada; assembly: GCF_003255815.1. Taxonomy (NCBI): domain Eukaryota; kingdom Metazoa; phylum Chordata; class Mammalia; order Primates; family Cercopithecidae; genus Theropithecus; species Theropithecus gelada. The sequence goes on along the minus strand of NC_037671.1, from coordinate 46,393,223 downwards.
CCTTCAAAGGGGCAACAATTAGTCATGCAGCTAATTTCTTAATGGAAACAATGGAAGCCAGAATATGATGGAATTCTTTAGAGTCCCATATGAGATGGAAAAGAACAAAGTAAGTGTTTTTCTCAACATGGAACACTTCTGGCATATATGTGGTGATTTCTCCCTGCCAACAATCAGCTCTCTAGAGGACACCAATTGAGTGTCAACACTGACACTAACTGAATTCAATACTGACACTAACTGAAGTTAATGTAGATCACACAGGTCTAAGGGCAGTCCCACAAGACTGCCTCCCACTTCAGATGACAATTACAAGTCCCCAGTTGCAATGTATATTTCTGACTAGCGGGCTATAAACTGGGGGTTTCCCTTCTCCTCAGGTTCAATTAAATTTCTTGAGAGGCTCACAGAACTCAAGGTAACACTTTACTTACTATTGCCAATTTATCACAAAGAAAATTTTGAAAGATACAGATGAACAACCAGATGGGAGAGCTAAGCAAAGCGAGGTATGAGGGAAGGGGTGTAGACTTCCATGTCCTCTCCAGGAACACCATCTTCTAGGAACCACCACGTGTTCAGCAATCTGGAGGCTCTCTGAATCCAGTTCCTTTGGGTTTTTATGATTGATCACAACATTGGCCATTGGTGATCAACTCAACCTGCAGCCTTTCTCTCCTCTCCAGAGGTTGGGGCGGGGGTCTGAAAGTTACAACACTCTAATCACATGGTTGGTTCCCCTGGCAACCAGCCCCATCCTGAGGCTATCCAGGAGCCCCCAGTCACCAGACATCTCATTAGCTACAAAAGATACTTATCACTTAAGAGATTTCAAAGCTTTTAGGATCTGTGTGCCAGGAAACTGGGATGAAGACCAAATATAGTCATGTGTCTGAGAAATGCATCATTAGGCAATTTCATCGTTGTGTGAACATCATAGAGTATACTTACACAAATATAGACGGTATTGCCTACTCTTCTGGGCTATATGGTTCTAGGATACAAACCTTTATATCATGTTACTGTGCTGAATATTATAGGCAATCGTAACACAGTGGTAATTATTTGCATATCTAAATATGGAAAAGGTACAGTAAATATACAACATAAGAGATAAAAAAGGGTGCACCTGTAGAGGGCACTTACCATGAACGGAGCTTAAAGGACTGAAAGTTGCTCTGGGTGAGTCAGTGGGTGAATGGTGAGTAGGTGTGAAAGCCTAGGACATTACCGTATACTACTGTAGACTTTATGAACACTGTACACTTGGGCTACACTAAAACTATTTTTAAAATTTTCTTTCTTCTGTAATAAATCAACCTTAGTTTACAGTAACTTTTTAACTTTATAAGCTATTTAATTTAAAAAGTTTTTGATTCTTTTGTATTAACATTTAGCTTAAAACAAAAACACATTCATAGCTGTGCAAAAATATTTTCTTTTAAAATACTTTCATTCTGTAACTTTTTTTCTATGAAAATTGTTTTTAACCTTTAAAAGTTTTTTGTTAAAAATGAAGACACAAGCACACACATTAGCTTAGGCCTACACAGGGTCGAGATCATTAACATCACTGTCTTCTACCTCTACACCTTGTCCCACTGGAAGTTCTTCAGGGTTAATAACACATGGAGCTGTCATCTCTCCTGATAACAATGCCTTCTTCTGGAATACCTCTGAAGGACCTGCCTGAGGTTGTTTTACAGTTAACCTTTTTTTTTTTTTTTTTTTAGTAAGAAAGAAGATTATACTCTAATGATTAAAAGTATAATATAGTAAATACATAAATCAGTATCATAGTCATTTATGAACGTTATCAAATATGTACTGTACATAAATTTAAGTGCTATACTTGTATGTGACTGGCAGCACAGTAGGTTTGTTTAAACCAGCATCACTACAAAGACATAAATAACATGCTGCACTATGACGTATGATGGCTGCACTGTCACTAGGCAATGGGAACTTTCAGCTCCATTATAATTTGATTAAACTTCTGTTAAGTATGTTGTATGTTATTGACCATAATGTTTTGTGGTGCATGACTGTATACATTTCTTATCATAAATAAAAATGTTACAAGGGCTAAAATAAAATGGGCAGCCTACAATTTAATACCCAGAAAAAAGTATTCAAGAAGGAAGCTGAAAGAAATATATTTTTAGAAAAATAAAACTGACAATTAATTACCAGCAGATCTGCAATAATAGGACTTTTTTTGGCAGAAGAAAATAATTCTAAATAGAAGAATAGAGATGCGAGAAAGAATAAAGAGCAATGAAAATGGTATACATGTGGATAAATAGCAAATATATGCTACATATAAATAATAATAATGATGATGTTTGGGAAGAGTTAAGGTTTTTAAGGTTCTTGCATTTATTTTGGGAAGAGTAAAAGAATCAATTAACATCAGGATTTGTTAAAAAGGCATGCTGTAATCTCTGGGTGGCTACTAAAAAATTATAAAAAAGTGAATAACTTCCATATTTTAAAAGAGGGATAATTAAATAAAATAATTCCAACAGAAGGCAAAGAAAGGAGAGAAAAAGGAGCATAGGTAAGTAGGACACATAGAAAGCACTTAGTATTGGTTGAAGTCCAAATAAACAGTAATTTCATTACATATATAAAATGACTATTTTTTTCCCATTAAAAGGCAAAGATTTTCAGACCTATTTTGGATAAGAACCCAAATCTGGCCAGGCACAGTGGCTCATGCCTATAATCTCAGCACTTTGGGAGGCCAAGGTGAGAGGATCACTTGAGCCCAGGAGCTAGAGACCAGCCTGGGCAACACAGAGAAAACCCATCTCTACAAAAAGCACAAAAATGATCTGGGCATGGTGACGCATACCTGTTGTGAGCAGTGAGCATGTAGTGAGCCGTGATCATGCCACTGCACTTCAGCCTGAGCAAGAGAGTAAGACCCTGTCTCATAAAAAGAAAAAAGAATCCAAATCCAGCTACACGCTATACATAGATGTACCTGAAATATAGAGATAAAGAAAGATAAAAGTTAAAGATAAAACATGTAACACTAACAAAAACAAAAAGCTAGTGTAGCTATGTTAAAATCAGACTAAATAGATTTTAAAGCAAAGAGCATTGCTAGATATACAGACATTTCACAATGATATAAAGTTCAATTTTTCATGAAGATGTAATAATTCTACATTTGTATGCACCTGATAACTTGGTCTCAAAATACAGCTGGGCCTCTGTATCTGTGGGTCTCATATCTGTAGATTCAACAACTGCAAATCAAAAATATTTGAGGAAAAAGCAATAAAAAATAACAATGCAAAATAAGAATAATACAAATAAAAAACAATACAATATAATAACTATATGGCATTTACATTGTATTAGGTATTATAAGTAATCTAGAGATGATTTAAAGTATATAGGAGGATGTGCACAGGTTATATGCAAATACTACATTATTATATATAAGGAACTTTAGCATTCCGGGATTTTGGTATCTGCAGGGGTCCTGGAACCAACCCCAATACTCAATTTGACATGCAAAGTCCTCTATGATCTAGCCTCAGGTCACCTTTCTTTCATCCTCCATCTTCCATGGCTCTCCTTTCCAAAGCCTGTGCTCATTTCCCAGCCACCTTCACTCCTGGGCTCTAGTCCTTTCCCCACTATTGCCCATTTTGTCTGTTGTGCCCTCTCCTACTTTCGGGAGTCACAGGTCCACAAGTCATCCTTCAAAGCTTAGCTCAAATGACACCTCTACAAAATCTTCCCAATGACTCACATTAGTCTTCATCTGTCCCATCATGCCCCAAACTTGGTGACTGCTAGTGGATTTTGAGGCTAAATACCACTGAAATCGCCAAGAAACAGAACTCTTGGATCCTCCTTATTAGAATACCTATGAGACAAATTTGCTGGGTAACCTTGGGCCAGTCCCTTATCCTCGCTGGTTCTTAGTTTCTACAACTGTACAATAAGTACTTTGGACTAGAACTGGTGTTTCTCCAAGGAGAACAGGGGTGCAATTCTTCACTATGCAAACTGCCTTGTCCATTGTGGGATCTAGCATGCCCGGCCTGGGGCACCCAATGCCAGAACATCTCTAATCACTGTTACAATGAAAAATATTCCAAAACATTTTCAAACACTCTAGACACCATCTCCACTAGACTGGGTGATTCCTTAGGATCTTCCAGGTGAGACACTCTTGGAATCCTCTGGTTGGTGTGTAGGGACCACTGGTGGCCCAGAAACATGCAGAGGCCTGGGCAGTGGACCAGTGGTGGGGAATAAGCTGGAACGAAGCTGGAGATGATGCCCAGGCCATATCCTGGCTCCTGAGGGCAGAACTAGTGCTCAGATTCCCAGCCTTCAAAGGGGGCATGAAATCCCAAATGGCTCGGGCCTTCTTTTTTTTTTTTTTTTTTTTGAAATAGAGTCTCACTGTGTCACCCAGGCTGGAGTGCAGTGGCGTGATCTTGGTTCACTGCAACCTCCACCTCCTGGGTTCAAGCAATTCTCTTGCCTCAGCCACCTGAGTAGCTGGGACTACCGGTGCCACCACTACATCTGGCTAATTTTTGTGTTTTTTTAGTAGAGACGGGGTTTCACCATGTTGGCCAGGCTGGTCTTGAACTCCTGACCTCAGGTGATCCACCCGCCTTGGCGTCCAAAATGCTGGGATTACAGGAGTGAGCCACCACTTCCAGCCTGTCAGGCCTTCTTGTCTGGGGAGCTCCAGTCTGTCCTGAAGAACAGAATCCAGCCAGTAGGTGATGCCCCTGGTGAGGAATGGCTCACCCGTAGCAGGACTCTACAGGTGGGGCTGGCTGGGGCTAGGTGGGAGTCATGGACTCCCAGTGATATTAATGATCCAGTGGAGCTGGAATAGCAAGCAAGAAGAGTCAGTTGTCCTATGCAGGCTATCATAGGAGGTTGGGTGGGGTGGGTTGGGGGACAGTTGTGACTTGGGCAGATGGAGAGGGCTCAAGACTGACCACTAGGCATGCCAGCAGTGGTTACAGACAGCAGAATGGTTGTGTTGCCTTCCTGCTGGGGAGAATGCAAACACACCTGATTGTCCAGACTGGGTGGTGGAGCAGTAGGGGCAGAGAAAGTTCTCGTGTAAATGAGCGTGATGAAAGGCAGCAAAGAGCGATGAGGCAACTGCAGAGCCGCCTCTCCTCAGAGGTGGTTTGTGGTGGGGCTCTGGGGGAACCAGAGTGTTGCCCAATGTTAAGAGCTCAGAGTGAGTTTTCAGGAAGTTCTGGGAATCGTTGCAGTTGTTGATTCACTGAGTCATCCATTCAACAAGGATCTCCGGGGTCGGAATGAGAACACCCCCAATCTTTTACATGTTCTGGGACCATAACTCATCTGGTGTGAGGTATCAGAGAGTTGGTGACTGGGAAAAGAGGAACTTGGAAGGGGAAGAATTCGTCAGTGTTTATCCAACTGGGCCCAGGGTAGGCAGCTCTGAATCGAGACAACTGGCCTGAAGCAGATGATGGGGGTCGTGACAAAGAAAGACGGAGGAGGAAAGCTAGAAAGGATTATTTCAGGTACTGTCCCACCTGATCTAATGCCTGCAACCACCCAGTGAGCCTGAGGCTATGATTTCCCTTATTTTGCAGATTAACAAACAGAGGCCCAGTTCTTGAGTCCAGAAGGGCACTTCTTCAGGCTCACCAAGCTTGAATGGCCCTGAGAATCTCCAAACTGCCTTTGCCTAGATGTCTGCAAATCTGTGGGTCTCAGATGGTGACTGCCAAAGTGGAAGGCAGTTTCTGTGCCTACTGTGGGTCTTTCTGACAGCAACACCTGTCCCCACAGTAGCACTACATCAGTTTTCCAGAAGTCTGGTTATATGGCTGGTCTCCCAGAATCTGCTCGCCCACTGGCAAACACATAAAACTGAATTTTAAACTTTCCACATCAGGGACCAAGTCTTGGTGACTACACAAAGCACTCAAGAATGTCAGCTAATATGTTTTGAGTGTGCACTATGTGCTTGGCACTGCTTTTAGTGGTTCAGATATATGAACTCATTCATTCCTCACACCAACCTGGGAGGGACATGCCACTGTTAGCCTCATTTTACAGGTGGAGAAACAGAAGCCTGGAGATGCCGAGTAACTTGCCCACAGTCTCACAGCTGACAAGTGGCCAAGAAGGATTCAAACACACGTATGCTGGCTCCAGTGGCTCCAGAAGTCTGGTGAGGGGCTACCTGAAGCACATTGCCCCCTGGAGTTAAGGCTAGCTGGATCTGGGCCCCCGAAGCCTGCAGTCCATTTCTGGCTGCACCACCAATTAGCTGTATGACCTGAAGCACAACTCTTACTCCCTCTCTGAATCCCCATTTTCTCCCTGGTTGAATGAAAGGATTGAACTGGATGATCCCTAGCTCGGTTGGTTGCAGCTCTGACATTTCAAGAGGCTTCATCAGGCTAAAATAAGCACAAGAGCCACGCTGCGGTTGGGAAAGGGCAGCCTGGGATGTGCGTGCGTGGAATCTGGGAGGCTCTCCGTGGTGAGGAGGTGTAGAGGGCTAATTGCGAGTGCATGAGCTCAGCTGGGGGCCACTTTCTCCACTCTGTGCCCACAGCTGGCTGTGAGTCACTGATGGGTCACCAGCCACAGTGGGGCTGCTGGAGACAGGGCAGACCCTGAACACGGACAGAAGACAAGTCTGACCCGGTGCTGGGCTTAGGGGGCTCAGGGGACTTGCATGCTCTTCCTAGTCCCTGTCTAGTGCTACTGCACCCTACTAGGAAGGCACTCCATCTCCATCTCCCTGAGCACAGCACCCCTTTTCATGGCAGCTCTGCCAGCCCTGGCACTCTGCCACTCACCTCACATACACTGAGTACCCATGCTGTGCCAGCACTGAGAGACCAAGGCAGGTAAGAGATGATCCCTGCTCTCAGGGAGCTTGCAGGCAAGGGGTCAGGGCCTGGCTATATGTCTCAGGCTTCTGAACCTGCCAGTGGGGGCTTGGAACTAGGGCACCTGCACACGTCCCAGAGCTGGAGCTGTTGAGGCACCTAACCCAGGCCTCTGCAGGATGGCCAGGTGCCAACCCCACTCCTAACCCTGAGGAGGAGGCTGCCAGACAGGCCATGACCTCAGGACAGACGTGTGCCAAAGGGTCACCCCTGGGAAAGTGGCCCAAAGGGGATTCTAGAAAGTGACCTCCTTGGGAAAGTTGGGAAGGTATGGGGAGGGGAGTCAGGGCTGAGCTTCTCTCAAGACACTTCTCCTTGCCCTGTTACGAGTGTCTTCCAGCATGACCTGTCTGGGATTGCTAGAGAGATTCAAAGTGTGCTTTCCTGCCTATGTGCGTGTGCTGCGTGCGTCTCACTGAGCTCTTTGAGGATAGGGCCCATGGCTCGTTGCCCACCTGGGGTCTGGCATAGCGCCAGTCTCACAGACTCACTTCTGAGACAAACGTCAGAGGTCTCCAGTCTTCTGTCCAGCATGTGAAATTCTCTGTAGCAGTCACTGGTAAATTTTCATTCATTAATTCATTCACTCACCATTCATTGGTTCCTTCATTGAAGCAATAGCGCCTCTGCAAAGCGCTACTTTTGCTCCTGCTTAAACTCATTCCTGAGGAGCTCGTAGTCTTCTGGGACCATCCAATCGACATTGTGACCATCTGACTTTCAAGACTTCTTACTGTTGATGATTTAAAATCTGACTCCCTAAGTTCACCTTCTGCTGGCATTTCTTCTGCTCCTGGAGAAACAGTTTAACCCTCCTTTGTGTGGCAGCCTTCAGAGCATTCAAGGCATGCTCAACTCTCTTTCTTCCTTTCTTCCCTGCTTCCCTTTTCCTTCCACTCCCCTCCGCCCTCCCTCCCTTCCTCCCTCTCTCCTTCTCTCCATCTTTCCCTCCTTTCCTCCCTCCTCCCTCCTTTCCTCCCTCTCTTGTTCTCTCCCTCCTTCCTTCCTCTCTCCTTCCCTCCTCCCTTCCTCCCTCTTCCCTTCCTCCCTTCCTTTCTTCCTCCCTTCTTCCCCTCCTCCCTCCCTCCCTTCCTTCCTTTTTTCTTCCTTCCCTCCTTCCTTTTTCTTTCCATGTATAGACAGTTATTGAGCTTCCAGAATGTGCCAGGCACCAGGAAAACAATGGTAAAAAGCATATACAGCCCTTGACCTCATGAAACTTACAGCCTAGTTAGGGAGGCTCCACAGATCAACCAAATGGGTAACTGCAAAGCTGCCTCTAGTAAGTGCAACCTCAAGACCAGGGAAAGGCATCATGTAGAGCATGTAAAAGTGGGATACCATCCACAGAAACTGGGATACCATCCACAGAAAGGACTTTCTTTCTTGGGGTTAAAACCCCCTGTGACATTTCCTCATATGATGGGGTTTCTGGACTCCTCCCTACCCTATCACCCTTTTTGTCACTGTCCCCTTGAGGGGGTTCCCGGATCTGGAACCACTGCTCCAGGAGGGCCTGGACAGCTTGGTACCCAGGTGGCACCCCCTCTCTGATTGGACTCTGCCCTCCCATTAGTACAGCCCAAGTCTGCACACTCATTGCTCCCTGAGGGGCAAAGCTCCTCCCAGAAATGTTCACACAAATTGTTCTTACGTGTGGCCTCCCCCAGACTGTGCTTGAGCTGTTGAGTGTCTGACATTGAGTTCGAGTCCTTGCGCTGGCCCTGTGAATGCTCATCTCTCTGATACAGCCTATTCCCCCCACCCAGCAGGTTCAGTTCCGAGTCTGGATTCTGCTGCTGGCTGTGAAGCCCAGGGATGCATTCCCTGCTAATGTGACCAGGAGAGTGTCTGCTTATCCTAGATTAGGTACCTACAGGCAGGTTCTCAGGGCATATGAGTGGTTGGGGGACTTATGGGCCTGAGCTATGGAGTGGCATCTGCCCTGGGGCTCCAGAAAGAGATGCACAGGGCCTGAGGCCGGAGCTAAGCAAGGTGCTGCTGTTCTGTGATCTCTGCCCCGGCTCCCATGCCCTTTCCCAGCCCATTATCAATGCAGATGGGGGAGTGGGGCCAGATGCATGTGCCTTTGTGTGTCTGTGTGGTGTGCATAGGCCTGTGTGTGCATGTGGGTGCAGTGTGTGAGCCTGTAGGAATTGCCTGATAGGCCTTGCTGTTGGCTGGCATCCACATTTTGCCACTGGTAACCCTGTCACTTGGAGGTAGGCAGGTCATCAGAGCTCTGGCTAGGGCTCCACTCACCTGCCCTGCCTAACAGCTACCCCAGCTGGCCCATCCGCCCTGCCTGCAGGGTCCAACTCACCACCCCAGCCTCCTCAGGAACCTGGCCAGGAGCCCCTCCTCAGTCCTTTACTTCTGCCCACCAGTCTGTCATTGCTGCTGGTGCCACACCCCCTCTCCCAGCCCCCAGCCCACTCCTTGCCTCAGCCCCCACAGGAAGCCTTTTAAAGAGACACCTGGCCCTGCTACTTCTCTGTTTATAACCCTTTCGTAGCTTGGTCTCCTATGAAGGAGGTCCAGACCTATCCTGCCCCTTGTGCCCAGCCCCAGCCAGCACCCCCAGCCTTAGCTTGCCCCACTCCCACTCCAGGCTGGGCCATCCTGCAGGACTCTCACTTCCCTGCTGGAACTGCAGGGAACCGCGCTCCAGGCTCCAGGCCTTTGTGCAGGCTGCTCCTTCTGCCTAAAATTCTGGCCCTGCCAACTCCCTTCAACTGTCACCCCCTCTTCATCCTTTTGGGCTCAGTTTAGACATTGGCTCCTCCAGGAAGCCCTCCCTGACGCTTCTGCTTGCTCTCAGACTGTAGGCTCTAGGAGGGCAGGGTCCATATGGGATTTATTACAGCGTTTTCAGAGGTGAATACTCAATAAATCTTATTAAACACATGAAATAATTTCTATGGATTTCCCATTTGATATCTGTAGAATGAAAATAATGCGATTTGACACAGAGGGTTCTGAAGAGGGCGATGGGAAATGATGTCCATGAATTTTCCAATACGGTGCTAGACATATAATAGGTGCTCCAGAAGCATAGTTCTAATTTTCCTGCCCTTTAATGTTTACGGGTAAACACATCTTTTCTGTTTAAAAAACTAAAATTTCGGAGTCCTTTTGACCTCAAAGCACAACTGGCTTCTTGCTGTCCAGGTTTCCACTCAAATGTCACCACCTCACACAGATATTTTTGGACCACCCCATATAAAACAGCGCCCCCACCCCACCCCATCACTCTCAACTCTAATACTTGCCACACCATGACCTGAGCTTTATGATTTTTTCACTTGTTGATCATCTGTCTTTCCTGCCTAGAATGTGAGCGCCATGAAGGCAGGGAACTTGGCTGACTTTTTCATTGCTGCAGCCTCAGTGCCCAGAGACGTGCCTGGCAACACAGTGGCTGCCTAGGGGTTTCCAGGGCCAAGGCTGTGGAGTCTCTAGGCACTCCCTGGGGACAAATGCCAGAGAGAGAGAGAGAGAGAGAGAGAGAGACAGAGAGAGAGAGAGAGAGTGTGTGTTTGTGTGTGTGTCTCTGTTTGAGATGGAGGGATAGAAGTCGGTGAGACATCTCTTCCCTTCCCTCATGGTACATCTCAGGGAGGTGGGGACTTGGAGAAGACTCTCACAGCAGCTCCCCGCCATGTTCCCTAAGGGAAATCAGGAGCACTGGCCTCTCCAGGGCCATGCAGATGCAGGTTGCTTGGGGTACAGGGGAAAGGGCAGCACCTCCTTTGTGGTGACCCTGGGCATTTGAAGCTGAACATGAGCCCCTCTAAGCACCCCTGGCTCACAGCATCAAGGAGAGGCTGGGGCACATCTGTGGTTTCTCCCTTGAAGGGATCTGCCCTGCTGCCCCAAGCTCGGAGCCCAGGCCTAGGCCTGCCTCTTATTGGTGACTTGTTTTTTCCCTGGGCTGTACCTGCTCCTCTCTTCACTCTTGCCTTCCTGTTACCAGTGTCTGATGGGTCCTGTCCTACCTGCGTTCCCTGTTGGTACCAAATTCTCACACTTGTGGATGGAGTGGTGCAGCTCCCTGAGTCTCCTCTACCTATGCTGCCCGCCTTGGGCTTCCTGGGATCAGCCCCCAGCGCTCAGCCACTGCAGGGTGCTGCTGGCCCTCCCGCCCTACCACTCTGACCCTCCTCCGAGGCATGTGAGAGGGATTCCAGAGACGAGATCCCAGAGCCCGCCACCCAACCTGCTGGTCCTCCTCCCCACTGAGGAAGGACACTCTGTCTCCATTTGGCCCCTGCCACCCCTCTAAGGCGGCTCGGCATCAGACAAGCCTATCTGACCTCTGGCTTGGATGGGTGGGGAGGGCAAAGGGTAGTGAGGGTTTGCCCAGGCTGTGACTTTGGACCCAAGTGTGGAAGGGAACCCCTGCTGGCTCAAGCCCCAGCCCCAGGCCCAGGGGTCCGAAATCATGGCCTCCTCCTTACAGCTGTTGGCACCCCTGGTTCTAGAGCTCCCAGTCCGGTCAGGGTCCCAGAATGTTTGAGCAGGAAAGGATTTCAGAGTTCAGACGTTTGTGAAGTGGACTGTGCAGTGCCCGGGAGCTGATCTGTATGCACACGTATGTGTGCATTCGTGTGTCATGGACTAACCGCTGGGACATGAAGCCCACCCCTATTTTGACCAAAGAAACCCAAACTTTTTTCCTATGTTACCACAGAGAACAGAGGTGCCACATGAGTTACAATTTAAACAAGAGGATTCATTGTTTGAAAAAAAGATTTGAAAATCAGGAAAGCTAAACAAAAGTCATTTTACATATGGAGAAACTGAGGCCCATATGTGTAAATGGCTTCTCAAGGTCACAGTGGTGTCAGTGGCAGAGCTGGTACTGCACCAGGCTGCCCGGATCATAGACTGATGTTTTTGCCAAGACCGGCCGAAATGTTCCTCTCAGGAGGTGGCAGGTGGGGGCGGAGTGCCAGGAAGGCACCGTCCAAAGAAGTGGGTTAAGGTCACAGCCTCCCGACTCCCAAGGGCCCCCTGAGAACAGCTGCACTGGAAAGGTCACTCGAATATGAACTAGAGGCTTAGGGTTTTGGAGTGGAAAGGGGCAGGGTAAGGAAGAATAGAGTAGGAGGAGGGCGGGGGACAGGGATTCATCCTATGGGTTCCGCACACCCCCACTGGGAGCAGCACCCCCACCCCAAGCACCTGATTTCAAAGTCTCCCCTCCACTGAAGGGAGGGGCAGAGGGAGCTCATGACTGGCATGGAGGGGGCTGGCTGGCCCTGAGGGAGTGACTGCTGGGATGGGGAGGCTGTGAAGCAGGGGCCTGAACTTTAGGGGTACCTGTGGACACTCCTGGCTGTCAGTGGCAAAAATGGCACAGTAAGGGGCTCTGTGGCACTCACTGTGTTTCCCCCAGTGCTCAGCTGGGTACCCTGGAAATGCTATTGAATAAATGGATTGTGTCCCTCCTCCCCCAGTACCCCCAGAATCACCAGCCTCCTCCCTCTCCCTCCCCCTGTCCTTCAGAGCCTACAAGGACTGAGTTATTCTTAGTAGGTTTCATTCATCAAAGCGTGACAAATGGTGTCCTGGGAGGAATGCCTGGGCGCCATGGGGAGCCGGAGGGTGGGGTGGGGTGCAAATGTCCCATTTGAGGGGAGAGGCCATTGCCTTCAGGGAGCTCCAGATGGAGGGGGAGACACAGCTGTGTCCTCATGAGAATCTCAGTAGATGCAGAAGACACAAAGAACCTAGTCCCAGGGGAGACACAGTCCCTGTCCTTTGGAGGAGGCCCCAGTCTGAAGCGGGGAGACAGCCCTGCCCTCAGGGAGCCCCAGTCTGAGGGGAGACACAACCCTGACTCAGGGAGCCCTAGTCTGAGGGGGGAACGCAACCCTGTCCTCAGGGAGCCCCAGACTGCGGGGAGACACAGCCCCGTCCTCAGGGATCCCCAGTCTGAGGGAGACACAGACCCATCCTCAGGGAGCCCCAGTCTGAGGGAGACACAGCCATGACTCAGGGAGCCCCAGTCTGAGGGAGACACAGCCCTGTCTTCAGGGATCCCCAGACTGAGGGAGACACAGCTTTGCCCTCGGAGTGCTCCCTGTGATGGAAGATAATCCTCCCACATTCCCCCCTTCTCCAGCTCTTAGTGAAACCCCAGTCTGAAGGGAGAGATCCAATTTCCTGTTCTCAACCAACCTCTAGTCTCATGGCAGAAAAATAGCTGCCATCCCTGCTGGAGAAGATAGGGTGCCACCCAAGTCACGTACTGAAACTCAAGATGACAAAAGGGAGTGCCGGAGGGGTATCCGGGAGCATTTGCAGCCACCGCGGCCACTGCATGTAGGGAACCCGACCATGACAGAGAAGAGGGGGCTCCCAGACACACTTGACTGGGCACGCTTACCAAGAAACATGCAGACCACAAAGGGGCAGCAATCATGGGGACTAAGATCCTGGCCCTGAGGAAAAGAATGAAGGCACAGGCCAGTGGGCCGGTCTAAATCAGAGGTCCACCTTCACTGGGAGGGCAGCCGGAGAACCCACATTGTCTGCAGCCTCTCACATTCAACCTAAAACCTATGCACTCATTGCAAGCCAAACAAAATCTCACTGAAGATAAAACGTGGCCCAAGGCCATGACTTTGCAACCCCCTGGACCTCAGGAAAGAATTCCTGATAGAGAAGAGCTCTGAGCCTGGTTTGGGGAAGGAGCTGATCGCCAAGCTACCCCTTTAATTCTGGCCTTCAGGCCTGGCTTCTATCTTCAGGGCCTCTCTCACCCTACCGGACATGGGAGGCCAGAGCCACCTCACTCCTCACCAGCTTCTCTACGACCAGCAGGCTACAGCTGGTCAGCGGGCGGGGCCTCCGTGTCTGTGGTGGGGATGTCACCTTTCTTGGCAGCAAGGTAATTTCCCTGCCAGGGGAGAGAGCCCGTTGTGCTGCTCATAAAGTCACTGTTAAACCAGCGGGTCTGGGAGTTCTGGCTGGGCGGGCTTCCCTTCCCTTCTCCGTGCCCAAACGTGGGTACTGCTGCCCTGCGTGCCTTTGCCACTCCTCCCACTGAAGACTAACTTTCCAGTAGACCTCAGTGTTTCTGTCAACGAAAAAGGTCCTTGGCCCCTCCCACTCTCCCAGTCTCTTCCAGCAGAGACCTTCTAGGACTGTAGGTTTAGCAGAGGGGCCGGCTTCGGTCTCCCCAAGTTCTACCCCCCAATGAGGCCTCACAGCTCTCTTGGGACTGAGGGGCAGTCCCGGAGGGCGGCAGGAGGCGGCAGCCAGTGGTCCCCGCGAGGTGGGTCGGGGGTGGCGAAGGGAGGGTTCTGGGACCGGGGAGCGGCGGCCTAATTACGCCGCGTTGGCCCAGCGCCGCGGAGCGCCGCGGATGACAGCGGCGGTGGGTAATTAGAGCGCATTAGCCGTGCCCCTGCAATCCTGTAATTTTTCCTCGCGCTCGGGGTGTGTTGTAGGAGGCGAAGCGATGCCGGCTTGGCTGAGTCAGACTCTCGGAAGCCCAGGAGGGGATGCAGGGGGCGGCAGAGGCCGCGAAGAAGGGACTCCCGCCGGGGGAGGTGCAGACGCAGTCCTCTAGGAGTCACCTGTCCCGGGCTCTTCGGCGCGCGCGCCCCGTCGGCGGCGGGAAGGGGGCGTGACCTGCGTCTCCTCCCGCCGCCGCCGCGCGCTCTGCCAGCCCGCGAGTCCTCCGTATCCAGGCCAGCGTCTTCACCCAGCCACGTGCCCTGCCCCTGGTGCGCAGGTGGACTGGAAAAGAGGAAGGCAAACGCAGTGGCCAGGCGGAGACCTCCCAAATCCCACGTCTCCCCGAGAATCAGAGACGGGCTCAGACCTAGGGCAGCCATAAGCAAAAACGTCAACTACATCTCGAGGGAGTGAGGTGGAGTGGGGCCGCTTGCTCTAGTCGAGCCCTGACATCGATTCTGCGGGGGCGGGGAGGAGTGGGCGCGGGGAGGAGTGGGCGCGGGGCTGGGGCTGGGAGGGGAGTTTATTTATTAGCCAGATTAGCCAGCATTAATGGGGGAGCGGTGGCGGCCGGCGGCAGCAGGGACATAGCTGGCATAGCTGGCATAGCGGCGGGGCCTCCCGCGGCGCGGGGCTCCGCGGCTTCAAAGGGGCTTAAAGAGGCCCTTGGTGGCACTGCCACGGCCCCGCGGGGGAGGGCGTGGGCGCTGGCGGCGGGGGAGAAGGCGGCCATTGTGCACCGAGGGATTAGGGCTCTGGCCTGGAAGGAATTTTAAACTGCCGCGAGCCGGAGCCCCAGGACTCTCCTCCTGCCCCACCCCTGCCCTCCGGAGCACGCCGAGGTGTTTACCTGCTTTCCCACGTCTGGGGTGGAGGGGGTGTCCTCTCTCCTCCCTCAAACTGGAGGCACCTAGGGTTACCAGGTTTGGCAAATAAAAACGCAGGAGATCCAGTTAAACTGAATACTTTAAATAGCGTAAGTCTGTCCCAAATATTGTATGGGACAGACTTATGCTAAACTATTATTCGTTGTTTATCTGATATTCAATTTAATTGGATGTCTTGTATTTTGTTTTTCCTGGCAGCCCTTGAGGCACTGAAATGTCTAATCCATGTCTGGAAATAGATTGATGGTTCCCGAAAATCCAGTGGGTCTCCCCCATTTGAGAGATCCTTAAAGGCAGGGGTCATGTCTCTCCCCTTACACTGGGAGTTTCCTGAAGCCAGATGCTGAATTTCACCCTAAAGAAGGCAGCTGAGAGCACTATATGTGGCCCCATCAGACTGGGAGCTTCCTGAGGACAGGGGCTAAATTTCACCCATGAGAGTAACACTTCAAGGTCAGTGTCTGTGACCTGTGACACTGGGGTTTCCTGAGGCATGGTCTGTGTGCTTCCTAGAGGGCAAGTCTGTGTCTCCTGCCTCACCCCTCACTCTCCCACCCCCACCCCCACCCCCACCCCAGGCTGCTGGAGGCTCCTCCTCCATTAGTGTTGCTTACTGCCCATAGGGGGTGCTAGGGGCCCAGCTGACTGGCCTACAGATGGATGGGACCTGTTTATTGGGACTCAGGGCTTCAGTCCTTTGGGGTTGATGCACTTGGAAATAATGGAGGTGGGGTCCCCATCCTGTGAGGCTTGCTCAGACAGTTGAGGCCCAGGTCTGCCAGGGCCAGAGGCAGTGGCCAGCATGTGGGAGAAGCTCTGGGTGCTGGGTACCCTCGGTTTCTTCCGGGAAGGACAGTGTGGCCCTTGGTGCAGAACATCCGCCCACCTCCTCTCATAACCATTGAAACCAAGTCCCAGTCCTCCATCAGCCTCTCCAGACCCCACTGCCTAACCTTTGCTTGTGCTGTTCTTTCTGCCAGAAACACTCTCTCTTCCTGCTTTGAGGACAGCTGAAGTCTCGCCACTTCTTCTGGATGCTCTGACCATCAGTGAGGTGGGCTGCTTGTGCCTGGGGGTCTTCTGGTGAAAAGAACCCTCGTCCACTCCCTCTTTCCTTAACAGCTTTGGCCACAGGGGCCAAAGAGGGAGCTAAGGTGGGGGAGGGGAGAGACAGGAACACTAGGGGAGCATAGACAGAAGGGGAGCAAGAATAGGAACCTCCTTCCCCCCAACCCATCCCCCTGAAGCCCCTTCCCAAGTCCCTTCATCCCCTCAGGGCCTCTGAACTCTTTCCCCTTGAAGCTGAGGGAAGCCCTGGAGAAGCGCTTTCCCACGGTCACAGCCTCAACAAACCCCTGCCCCCTTCTCCTTTGACTGCAGCCACCTCAGTCTCACCCTCCGCAGAATGCAGGCCCACTCCATCACTGAAGGGCCTCCTCCTTGCGCCAGGGCGCCTGCTTCTGCCAGTGGCATCATCACCCCACTCCTCAGCCGCCAGTCATCAGGTTGGCAATTAGCTACTTCCTCTCAGCTGCATGAGGCCACCAAACGTCACAGCCCCTCCCCTGGCCTGCCGCGGCGGGAGTGCTGGGTGCTGCCCCCTACCCTTTGTAGTCAGTGCCAAGTCCTGGCTCAGTCCCCCTTCCCTACAACCTACTGAGTGCTAGGGCAATGAGCCTCCCATCTGGAGAGCTGAAAGCCTCGCTGCTTTCTCCCCGCTTCAAACCTCCTCCCCCATGTCACCCTATCCCATTGGGTGAGGACACTCCTGCTGCCTGGGTGGGGTGATGCCTGCTCAAGGGCACTAGCAGCCTGGGTGGGGCTTGAGACTCAGGTGTCTCTGTTCCCAGTCAGAGGCGGTTTTCACCAGCCCCTTACCTGGGGCCCAGGAGTCTGAACTGAAGTTGGTGGCAGTTATTTGGGAAGGGGAGAGAAATGGGGACTCATTCTACAGACCCCCAAACATGCAGGGGGCAGGCCCTTCATGAACACCCACATGGACTCATTCGCCTGTGCCTAGGCACACACAGTCACAACCTAGGCAATGTATATTCCACCGCAGCATGCCCACATGTGCCCCAGGTGGGCAAGTAAGCCCACTTGTCCAGACACCCCTCATGCCCACACAGCCCTCCTCCAGCTGCGTGCATGCAAGCCCATTGGCATACAGTACTCAAAAAGGCAGTGAGTGTGCTGCCTCTCCAAAAACAAAATTGGGACCCCACAGAGGAATCTAGAAGCATGGGAGGGGAGGAGAGACCACCCCAACACTTGCTACCCCACAGACCAGGGAATCTTCCTGGGGAACGATGGGAGGAAGACTGCACTTCAAGGATATGTGTGGGGTGCGCAGGTGGGCCGTGGTGGGAGCAGTTGTGTTTGAGTCTGGGTGGGGGCAGAGGATCTGGATTTCCAGAGAGAACTGAAAAATTCCAACATGTATAAACAAAGGCATGGAATCTTAGGCAGATCGCTTAACTCCCTGGGGCCTCAGTGACTGCATCTGTAAAATGGGAATAATGAGGACACCATTTGAACTTGTTGTCAAGTTTATTTTATTTTTATTTATTTATTTATTTTTAGAGACACGGTCTAATGTTGTCACCCTGGCTGGAGTGCAGTGGTGCAATCATGGCTCACTGCAGCCTCAACCTCCTGGGCTTAAGTGATCCTCTCACCTTAGCCTCATAAGTAGCTAGGACTACAGATGTGCCCCATCACGCCCAGCTAATTTTACAACTTTTGTAGAGATGGAGTCTTGCTGTGTTGCCCAGGCTGGTCTTGAATTCCTGGGCTCAAGCGATCTTCCTGTCTCAGCCTCCCAAAATACTGGGCTTATAGGCATGAGCCACCATACCTGGCCTGATTGTGAAATTTAAATGAGATAACCTGGCTCAGAGCAGGCCCTGAGCTGACATTACTATGGGGAGACCTTCCCAATATCCTCTCACTTGATGGTGGGCTTGCCTAAGAGAGCTGCCCTAGGGAGATAAGAAGCCCTCATTCTGGACCTTACCTGACTGACCATGTGCTCCCCCTGTTTTTCTTTGATTTCTGGGGTCCAGCCCCAGCCAAGGTGGAGGATACAGGTTGAGAGGCATGGCAGGGTATAGGGATGGGTGATTGGGTGTTCCTTTGGACTAGACTGGGGGTGGGGCTAGGGAAGGGCTGGCTACCTTCCCTGCCCCTACCTGGCTGGCACAATAGGTAACTGAGTGCTGACTTTTATCCCTGGGAAAGGAGGAGTCAGGCAGTGTCTCTCTGTCCAGGCAAATGGGATGCAAGGGTCAGGAGCATGGGTGGAGGGGGCTTCTAGGAATAGTCCTGGAAGAAGACCTGGGAACAGGCACTACTGACAGGAGCTACTGCCTGGGCCTACCAGCCTCTACCCCAACTCAACAAATATCCTTGTCCTTCTTTCTCAGAGTCTGTATCCACCAGCTGCTCTTCCAGATTCATGAGGCAAGGCCTGCCTGCTCACCTGGCTGGCCCCAAGCACCTCTTCAACCTGCTGCCACCGTCCTGCCTCGCTGCCCTTCTCAGCTCATCCAGCAGGGTCTCCAAGTCATGGAAAAAGAAGCATGTATGCACACGTGCTCATATACACATGCCCACAGCCGCATAAGCACACCCAGAAACACCATCGCAGACATGTTCTCACAAGCACATGCACGTAACACACTCACTACCCCTCACTCGTATACACATGAATACACACACACTCATGCGCACTCACAGTCTTACACACACACACACACACAGAGTTATAATCACTGCTGTTGGATGAATTGTGCCCCCCACCCCCGTGCTAAAAAGATATGTTAGAGTCCTAACCTCCAGTACCTGGGGATGTGACCGTAGATGCAAATAGAGTGTTTGTAGATGTAATCAAATTAAGATGAGCTCTTACTGGATTAGAGTGGGTCCTAAATCCAGTGACTGGTGTCCTTATAAGGAGAAAAAGATTTGAAAACAGAGACATGGAGACACAGAGCGGAAGGCCATGTGATGATGGAGTCAGAGATTGGAGTGATGCAGCTGCAAGCCAAGAAATACCAAGGTGCTGGAAGCCCCCAGAAACAAGGAGAGAGGCATGGAACAATCTCCATCAGAGCCTCCGGAAGAAACAGACTCTGCCAACACCTTGATTGCAGACTTTTGACCTCCTTCACTGTGCGAGAATACATTTCTATTGTTTTAAACTACTGAGTCGCCAAGTCTGTGGTACTGTGTTATGGCAGCCCCGGCAACAAATCCAATCTCACACACACACACACACACACACACACACACACACACACAGACACACATGGCTGGCTCCAGGCTCAGTGATGAGCTCAGAGGAGTTCCCCTCGGGAGCTGCTCTTTCTCTGTCATCCTTCCTTTGTGGTTGGTCCAGTGGATCCACAAAAGCTCATGGCCCAGAGCAGAAGTTCAGTCATTTTTAATTCCTCTTCCCTGGAGTTCTTAACCATGTGTTGCCCTCAAAATCTGCTCTCAAGATTTGGGTTGTCATATTTAGGAGCACCAGAAAACGTACAGGAATACTGTGTCTGCTTGCATCATATTAGTTAAAAACTGGAAATAACCTAAATGTCCCAGAATAGGTACATAAACTATGGCATATCCGCTTAATGGAATACTACACAGCAATACAAAAGGAAAACCTGGTGTTACTTGAGCAACATGGATGAACTTCACAGACATAATACTGCACAGCACGAGGCAGACGCAAAAGAGTGCATACACTGCGATTCCATTTACATGAGATTCACCAACAGGCAAAGCAGATCTGTGGGGACAGAAGTCAGAATAGTGGTGACCTCTGGAAGGTGGAATTGACTGGGAGGGGCTACAGGGAGCCTCCGGGGGTGCTGAAAACATTCTGCGCTTGTACTGGGTGGTGGTTATGTGGGCATTATATAAAATTCACCAAGCTGCACCCTTACGACTTGTACAATTTGATGCACAAATCTGACATCTCAGTAAGAAGTAAATTTTACAAAGTACCAAAGAAGTGAATGACCAGAAGCCACCAGACTGTTTTCTGGGGGCATTTATAGCTACAGTCTGGACCCTCTAGGCCACAGAAAGGCTTGGTCCCTGGGACAGCCATGTGTGGTGTCATCGTTCAGTGCATGTGGGAGGGAATTCCACTCTTCAGTTGTGACGGGGCTGGAGACACACACACACACACACGCACACGTATACCTCTTGGCAGCTTCCCGTCCTCATTCGCAGTTGCAGGTTTGAGCAGGTATATCCCCCAGGTCCCCTGAAGCCAGTCTCTGAAGCTGTCGAGGGTCCCCCAGGTCGACAGACCAGTGGCCTGGGGCAGGTAGCTAGTGAGAGGGACCTTCCTCCCTCCTCGTCCATAGCTCTACAGTGAACTGGCCTGGGGGGGGGGGTGGCTGCAGGGCTTGCCTTAACCCCTGCTGCACTGGTGTCCTCGGGCCTGGGGCCTCTTGTATGACTGACTTTCCATAATATTTGTTGACTCTAAATGTCCAGCCTGGGGCTGCCTGGGAAGGCCAGGATGTCAAGACAGCCAGACCATTAAGACATTAGTCTTTGGGAGAGGAATGGGAGGTGCACGAGATCCCACTGCAATTGGCTTCTCCAAAGAAAGCCTAAATGCGGTGATTTCTTCCACAAGAAAACTCCAAATGAAAAAGAACAGCTACATTTACTCAGGTTTTGTGATCTGACTGGCATGAACCAAACATCTTTGAGGTGTGTGGCAGTGTCGCCATTACACAGACAAGAAAACAGAGGCTCTGAGATATTGAGTAAAACCCCCAGGGTCACACAAGAAACCCAAGAGAGGACAAGTGGCATGATCATTCCTTCCAACTGGGGCTGCCTGAGGACGGGGCTGCGTCTCCCCTCAGACTGGGGCTCCCTGACTCAGGGCTGTGTCTCCCCTCAGTCTGAGCCCTATCTAGGAGGGGCTTAGAGGAGGAGCTGGCCTTGAACCTGCCTTCTTTTGCATCCACACTGGTCTCCTGGAGGGTCTGGAAGGGGCTGCTGACTTGGCCACCCCTGCTCTTTCTCACCCTGGCTGTCGCCCCTGGTTCTAGCCCAGGGCTCTGCCTACAGGAATGCCATAGTGTGGGGCCATGATTCTGAGGGTCAACAGGGAAGTGGGGGAGGGTATGCAACAAAGGAAGCTGTCCCTTGGTGGCTGTGCTGAGGTCAGTGGGAGGTTCCCCACATCTTCCCTCCCTTCCTGACCGGGTCCACTGGGGGTCAGGACCACCCAGCCGATCCATGCCAGAGCCACACTGAGCAGAGGGCTGGCTGGACCCTGGCCTTCCCAGGAGGAGCAGCTGGGAGAAGGGCTCCATTTGTGGAGGGGGCAGGGTGGAGGGCGGCCTCCTGCAATGTCCAGGAGTAGGTGCTCCTTACTCTGCCCATGCCTCGCCAGCAAGAGCTGATCATGTGATGGGGGCCAGGTGGCAGGTGTAATAGGAGACGACATCCTCCTCGGCCTGCCCGGTGCCTATATTAAGTTCCGTGCCCTGGCATTCCCCTGCCCCTGCCCCCAGGACTTTCCCTCCTCCCTCAACGGATACGACACTGCAGATAAAGGAGCCATCCCTCCTTCCCAGCCCCACTGTCTGAGGAAAGGGGCAGGGGCCTAATGAGGTCAGAGCCCATGGGTGGGGGAGCAGATGCAGTAAATTTAGGCTTTGGGTGCTAATGAGCTGCAGAGGTAAGTGCCTGGGAGGGCCTTGGCAACCCTCAGACTCAGTCCTCCTCCCACAGCCACCCACACATCACCTAGGTGCTCACAAGGGCACACGAAGAATGTACTCACCAGCAGCTGAGACACAGGTTTACACTCTTTTAATTTTTATTTTTTAGAGACAGGGTCTCACTCTGTCACCCAGGCTGGAGTGCAGTGGCACAGTCTTAGCTCACTTGTAGGCTTGACCTTCCCGACTCAAGCGATCCTCTGGCCTTAGCCTCCTGAGTGGCTGAGAACACAGTCATGTGTCATCATGCCTGGCTAATTTAACAATTTTTTTTTTTTTTTGTAGAGAAAGGGGTCTTACTATGTTGCCCAGGCTGGTCTTGAACTCCTGAACTCAAGAGGTCATCCTGCCTTGCCCACCCAAATTGCTGGGATTACAGGTGTGAGCCACTGCACCTGGCGTAGGTTTACATTCTTACAGGCCAATCCATATATACCCATACACCCAGGAGCCCCCAGGAGTCCATTATTACCGTGATAACCTTATTCAGGAACTCATGTGTACACACCTCGCTATGCGTGCAGACATTCATGCATGCTTGCACACTCATGTGCTCACATGCATGCCACCCACTCCTGTTGGCATTTCTCCTAAGCCCCCGAGTCTATGGCAGAAGCAGGTAGTCTGGGAGCTACAGGGCATTTGCACTGCATTAAAGGGCTCAGTCCCTGTCCCCCTCAATGGAACTCACCACCCCAGGAGCCCCAGGAAGCCCTGCCTTTTCTCCAGGGTGAGGGCAAGGGGCAGAGACAGGGTTTATTAATAAACCTGTTCCTGACTGGAAAGGCCTATGTAGAAGCCCAATCTCAAGCCAATCAGAGCAGAGCTTTCCAGGAATGTCACCCCGAGCAAGCCTTCCTCTGACTCCAGGATTATTTCTCACCCCTGACTTCATCCCCTTGGTGTGTGTGGCTCTTGCCAGGCTCCACTGGCTCTGCCCGGCAGGCCTGCTGTCACCTGGCAGCTGACATCTACCCTGGCCACTGCCCAGAGAAGGTCACACAGCACATGGGTGGTGGGGCCAGGATTAGAACTGCATTTGCTGTCACTCAGTCTTGATCCACCCCACTCCTCCAAACAGAGCACAGCTGAGCCTGCTGTGTTGGGAGTGCAGCATGCCCTCTGCCTTAATACCCACCCATGGCATCATGACACTGCCCTCCCTCCGAGTGGGGAGGAAGCTGAGAGCCACTGGCCCTGAAGGCAGAGAGTCTGAGCCAATCGGGTTTCTGGTACTTACTGGCCTTATGACCTTGCACAGGCAGGATTTGACTTGCTTGTGGTTCAGTGTCATCCTTTATAAAATGAGGATACCACATGAAGGTAGCTGTGAGGATTAAGAATGCATGAGGTTGGTGTCTGCTGTTAAGGATTGTACAGGATGGTAAAGTAAAAGGTGTCTATGTTCTTGCCTTTATTGCTAATTCCATTCTCACCTTCATCACCAACACCACCTAACACCTCCACTGTCACACCATCATCACTACTTCCTCCAGCACTGACATAGCTACCATTGCCACCAGCACCACCAGACCACTCCCTCCCCTGTTGCTACTTCCATCACAACCACCATGGTGCTATCACCCATCATCCAGTAACACTTATTCAACACCTACTATGTTCAGGTCATGTGGGTGACTCTTTGCGGGTAGTCCTGCTCCAGGGCCCCACACTGTTGGGCATGGTCTGTATCTCTCACATCCTTTAAGTCCTGCCACACATCCCATCTCCACCAGGAACCCTTCCCTAATCCACCCTGCACTACTCCAGTTACTCCCAGACTCCGTGGCTCAGCTTCGCCTGTACCCTCACTGGTTGCTGTGTGTGTGTGCCTCTGTGCACACCCATGCTACTTAAACTACTCTTCGAAGTCAGTCATCACCCAGATCTCCTACACACAGCACAGTGGCTCTGGGTTCCAATCCTGGCTCTGACATCTGACCTTGGACAAGTCACCATACCTCTTTGTGCCTCAGTCTTCTCAGCTGTAAACTGGACTGAATAATACCATGTCTTACAGAATTGTAGTGAGGATTCTCTGAGATACTGTATTTACTATATAGCACTTAGACCAGAAGCATGCATACAGCAAGTGCTCAATAAACATTAGCTTCTGTTATTTTTATTATTATTATTATTAGTCCTTCCCACCATCCCCCACCCCCAACCAATGTCTGGCACAGGAGTTCACACTACCAATGAGAAAGAATTCACAGGAATGAATGCACTCTGACATTCCAATAGAAATACCTTAGGAAAGAGTGGAGCTTTCGGAAAACCGTCTTGTCCCCTTGTCTGCTCATCTGAGCTCTCTGGGTAAGAGGTGGTCTGTGGGTGGGAAGGACCATGCAAGGAAGTCAGAGCCAGACAGAGCTGAGTTTGAATGGCGACTTCACCAGCTGAGTAACCGTGGGCAAGTCATTGAACCACTTTGAGCCTCAGTTTCTCATCTGTAAAGTGGATCTCTGTGCAGGGTCACTATGAGGCAGTCATCTCTGCTGGCTTCTCACGGATTCTGAATACAAGCACCACAGATAGCTATGGTGGGACTCAGGACTGGCATACCCTTTGGGCCTCAACCTTCCCATGCACACAATGGACAATCCCAGCAGAATTTGCTTTTCAGAGCCAGTGGGGAAGATGCTGAGAGATGAGAAGTGCTCAGAAAATGAAAACGCCCTGGAAAAGTTCCAGAGACAGCATGAATAATGATTAACCCAAGCCAGGCCCAGCTTGGCCTGACCTCAGAAAATCCACGAAAGCCTGAGCTGGGTTCCTGGGGCAGGGCTGAGGGCCAAGGGGAAGGACGGCCAGGGGGCCCCCCAACCACAGACTCAGGGAGGCCACTCTGTACTCAGACTCCCACGTGCATCACGGCATCTTCATTGGAACAGGGAGGGCAGCTGGGATGTGGTAGGAGGGAGTGGCCTGTGAGGCCTACGAGCTTTCCTGGGGTTCTTAGTACATTGACATCCACACAGCTGCAGCCACCCAAAGATTCCCTCCACCCTCCTCCTATGTTGGCGCCCTGTCCATGAACCCCCAGGGAATAAACAGGGGTAAACAGGGGCAGCAGCCAGCCGACTGCTGTGTACTCCCGGCCCACACAATGTAAACTCTCAGGATGTATTTATGTTGTCTGGGCCTGGCCAGGGTCCTCTGCCCAGCTCAGAGGAGTCACGTGTGCAAGGCATCTGGATTCCTCTGTGTGGTGGGTGAGGGAGGGCAGGAAAGGCAGAGAGTTCATGGGGGACAGGGATCAGAGATAGCTGGAGCTGGCGGCCAAAGGAAGAAGGCAAGAGCTGTAGGGATGGCCAAGGGGAAAGAGGGAGTGAGCGCTACTGTGCAGTGCTCAGACTGCGTCCTGTTCCTAGAACTGCAGGCCCTTTAGGAGGAGTTGGGCAAGTGGCGGGCAGCTTTCAGTGGCCCTGGAGACTGGATTCACATTTCCACGCTGCCCTGATTAGGAAGCAAGGCTCATCTCTACTCTCCTACCTCCTCCAGCCTGGGCAGGACTGCCAACCTGGCCCTGGCCACCCTGACTGGGAGGGACAGGAGGAACATAACCGTGTGACGAGCATGCTGCTGGGATCCGAACACGTCTCAGGAATGACACCCAGGGAAAGCTATTTTAATCTGGAAAGTCGCCTGCTCCTCCTGTCCACCCAAAATAACTTGGCTCCTGCAGGAACCTGCAACATTGTGGCTGCCACCAGCCTAATGGAGTGCTCCAGCCCCTGCAGCCCCCGTGCCCTCACTGTGGCCAACCCCCTCCTCAGAATGGGCCTCTCCACTCAGATTTGGAGCTCTCTGATGCCAGGTCTGTGTCTTCTCCCTCAGACTGAGGGCTGCCTCAGGGCAGAGGCTGTGTCTCCCATGGATTAGGGGCTCCTGGGGTATAAAGGTTGCGTCTCCCCACTCAGACTGGGAGCTTCTCCGAACACGCAGGTCCCGGGAGTCAGCTTCCTTGGGGAATTTGGGGGTGGGGCAGGTGCCAGGTGTCCTTTTCCCCACTTGCAAGCTGTGCTACAGAGGATGCCCTTGTGGATAAACTGGATCTCCCCCCCTCTGTGGCCACAAATGCTTCTGGCTGATGGGCTCATGTGGGGCCTAGGCTGAGCCTGGCACTGCCAGGCTGCCCTGCTGTTGACCACATGGCCCCCGATGGGAGGGTTCACATGTCCCAGCACCAGCCAGCCACCTGCTGCCTCCTGCCTCCCAAAATAAGAAAGGGCTGGCCTTCTCCCGTTACCGGCACACGCCCCACTGCCCTTGTCCTTGGGACAGGGCTTTCAGTTTTACCTGCTCTGCTTCTTTGTGTGGGTGTTGAGGGTGTAGCGCCCCAGCTCTGCCTATCCCTAAAGCTGGTGACTGGACATGGCCAAACGGAGTTGCTCTGTTCCTAGGCTGGATGCAAAATGAGAAGGGGGCCCACTAACTTCAGTGTTCCTTCTAAGGAACCAGTGTCCACTGGTCCTGTGAAGAGAGGCCCTGCACCCCAAATCCTTCCCCGCTCCCAGCACCCAACACAACCTGTGGCATGGAGGGACTGAGGGTGTGGCTGTTGACCCAAGTAATTAACTACTGCTTCCTGAGGGCTGAGAAACTGAGGCTGAGAGTTTGAGAAGACACTCCTCCTAACACACACACACACACACACACACGCACACACACCTTTTCCATTCATTTTACAAATAATGATCCTTTTCTATTATTTTTATTTTTTACTCTTTGTAGAAATGGAGTCTTGCTATGTTGCCTAGGCTGATCTCAAACTCCTGGCTTCAAGTGATCCTCCTGCCTTGGCCTCCTAAAGTGCTGGGATTACAGGCATGAGCTACTTTCCCAGGCTACAAAAATAGCCATTTTTAACTGAGCACTTACTATGTCTGAGGTACTGTACTAGTGCACCCCATCCATTACTATGTTTAAACATCACAACAGTGAAGAGAATGGGGCCCAGAGAGGTTAAGTGACTTGCCTAAGGTCACACAGCAAAGAAATAGAATTGGTATTCAGACCTAGGTTAGAACAGCATTTGTCTTTTTTTTAATGAGAAATTTTATGAGAAATTTTAAAAATTCAGACAAAGGGAGAGAGCAGTACAATGAAACTACAAGTACTGATTACCAGGATAGCATAATGAACATTTTGTTTGCCAGATTTGCTTCATCTTTTCTGTGCTGAAATATTAAAAAGTAAATTATAGACATATAGCATGTCACCTTTACTCATTTAAGAATGCATCTCTAAAAAATAAACCAAATTTTCTGTATAAACCAGCATGCCATTCTTACACTGAACAAAACTATTTGTAATATCTAATAGTCAGCTCAGGTTCAATTCCCCCAATCGGTCCCCCAGATTTTTATCACTCTACCACACTACCATTGAGGAGTGGACAGATGGTGTTTGGGGAGGTCTCTGCCAGTCTCTGTGCCTCAGTTTCCTGTGGGGACACAACTCTTCCCTCCTCCTCTTTTCCTTGCTGGGGTCAAGGTTACTAGACAGGAGAGTAACGGGGACCCGAGGGACCCTGCGGGGTACTAGAAGCTGTGGGGGAGGCTCAGGGGAGCCCCTTATCTCCTGGGGTGGGGACCATGGAGTAAGGTGGATGTCCTGATGGGCCAGAAAGGGGCCATGTCCTGGCAGAAGGAACCTCAGCAGGGCTCTCATGCCTGGCCTTCCTGTCAAGGTACGGGCTGTCTCAACCTGGTGAGGCCTTGAGCCCGGCTACCTCACAGGAGACCCTCTCCAGCATGGGCCCACAGACCAAACAGCCCACCAGCCTGCCTCAGCCACAACAGGAGCTGAGGAAGGTCAGCTTATCAGGCCTCCCCTACTCCCTCACCCCACGGGCCTGCTCTTCAGCCATTATCAGTGTCTGGGGCAAGGGAAGGGGTTGACGGGACAGGGCAAGGCCATTCCCAGGGGTCACTCCTAAAGGAGAGAAATGCTATTTGGTAGGATGCTGGGAGAGTCTAGGGCCCCACAGGTGACAACAAAGGGTCCTGTCAGGCAGTGGCCAATTAGATCAGGGGTCTCTAGGCTCCCTTCCTGTCCCATGCCTGTTCTGTCCTCAGTTCACGGGGTGAGTGAAAGGACTCTGACCTAAGACAGGAGGTGGCTCAGGTGACCTCTTGGTCATCACTCCCTGAGTGGGGTTTGAGATGTTGAAGGTTAAGTCAGACCAGCCCTGAAGGGGCAGGACTGGGTCTCCCCTCAGTCTTGGGCCCCATGAGAACGGGGCTGTGTCTCCCTCAGACTGAGGCTCCCTGAGGATGGAGCTCTGTCTCCCATTGGACTGGGGATCTGTGAGGATGGGTCACATTCATCTTCCCTCATCATCATTACCCCTAGGGGCCCATTCTGCCCTGATGGGCTGAGTGGGGAGCCCCAGCTGAGGATCCCTAGTTCTTCATTGCTCCAGAACCCAGGGCAGGGGTGAGAAGAGAATGAGTTGGCTTCACCTTATTGAGTGGGGAGAGGAAATGGGACAATTTGGTGAGAGCCCATTGCTGGATGGGTTATAGAACCTGCTCCCTCTAAAGGATTTGGGTATGGAGGCAGAAGATGGAAGAGACAGCTTCCTCCTGGGCTCCCCTTCTTTCTCTAGAGCACCTCATCATCTACGCTTCTTGTAAGACGGTCCTAGACACTCCTAGGCTCAGGAGCTAGGAGGTGGCTCCCAGGGGGCCCTCAATGGGTTCTTGAGCAAGCTCCTTCCCCTGCCCCCTGGTACTCAGCCTTGGACTTGCTGGGCAGAAGGGAAAGAGAGGGCTTAGCCCTGAGTGGGGGCTGAGGGGAGCAGGAAGGACATGCTCCAGGGAAAACATGGACCAAGGTTGCCAGATAAGCATGGGAGGCGGAGAGGTGGCAGGATCGGAAAAGGATCTTCAGGGGCTCCCCCAGGCCCAAAGCTCCAAAGTCACTGACCACTGCCCTAAACTGGACGCTAACAGGGTCTCCTTTGAGAAGTCTGCCTGATTGAGGAACTCACTGCCTTTCTTCTCCCAGGTGCCCTGTGTGTCTGTACATCCCCTACCAGGCATCAGCCTCTCTCCCAAGAGCTCAAACACCATGCATAAGTCCTCTTGGTCCTCCCAAAGCACCTGTCAGTGGGTCTTGCACACAGCAGGCACTTAATAGAGACAGTTGCCTGGAAGCTCCAAACAGAGCCCTCTGATTGCAGCCCTAGTCTATCCCGAGCCAAGTGCTCGGGGAAATTACCTTTTATCAGCACGTCTCTCCTCAGGAGTACCCCCAACCTGCCCTATGCACTTCTGCTCAGCAGACCCTATCACCCTCTTCTCTTGGGTGGCCGTTCTGTGGGAGAGGAGTACAGCTGGAGAGCCTAGGGGCTGAGAGCAAACGGAGCCTCAGCCTCAGAAGGGAGACATGGCCCATCCTCAGGGCTCTCCAGTCTGAGGGAAGACGTGGCCCTGTCCTCAGGGAGCCCCAGTCTGAGGGGAGATGTAGCCCTGTCCTCAGGGAGCCCCAGTCTGAGGGGAGATGCGGCCCCGTCCTCAGGGAGCCTCCATCTGAGGGAGACACAACCCCGTCCTCAGGGAGCCCCAGTCTGAGGGAGACACAGCCCCATCTTTAGGGAGTCCCAGTCTGGGGGAGACACAGCCCCGTCCTCAGGGAGCCCCAGTCTGAGGGGGAGACACAGCCCCATCCTCAGCATGCTCACAGTCAGTAAGGGAGAGCTATCCCTCCGCCTGCACTCACTGTCAAAGCAACATGGAGAATGGTGAGAGGAGAAAGATTAATGGCTGAGGGCTCCCACATCAGCCCTCTCCAAGTTCCTGACACATTTCTGCCCTGTCAGGGTCAGGGTGAGGTGAGTCCCTGCTCAGACTTGTATAGGCTTATTTTCACCACCCAGAGCTATTATCAGGAAAGCCTGGGGTTTCTTTCACCTCTTAGAAGATTTTTTGTGGACGAACTGAACCCCATGCCTGGCACAACTAGGTGTGTCACTGGCAGCCAATCGACTATTCCGTCTTCTTTCAGCTGAGCTTGCCACAGCCATATGCCTTGATGCATCCCTGTTTTATAGATGAGGAAACTGAGACTCAGAAACTCGAGTGGATGCCCAAATGCCACAGCTACAAAATGACAGAGGCTTATTTCCACTTGACTTTAAATTGTGCTTTCTTTCAGGCCTGAGCTCAGGAGGGGATGGCCGCTCTGTTTTCATGGGGATGGAGCCCCATCTGGCCCCCCACGGCTTGGCTTATACAGGGCTCATGAGGGCTTATACAGGGCTCCCCAATGGGGAGTATGCGGATTTGCTGTGGTGCTTCTGTAGGTCTAAGTCTCAGGGTGTTTGGGGAAATGCCTTGTGGATACTTGGGGAGACCTCAGGGAGGAGTGTGGGGCAGGGTAGAGGTGAGGGAGAGAGGGAACTTTACTGGTCACCATTGTGCACTGGGTGGGGACTCCTGGAGCAATGAAAGAAACTATCTCAGCAAATAACAACAGGCTTTGTGACCAGGCAGGCTCTGCAAATGCTGATAGGCCCTGCAAACACTGACAGACTCTGTACGTGTTGACAGGTCCCACAATGGCAATAGAGGTGAGGGGAAAACACTGGTGCAGAGGCGCTAAGGGAATTTTCCATTCACCTTCAAAGTCAGGGCAGGTGCTTGGTTCCCATCAGTGGCTCTGCCTTCGTGAGAGAGTCCTGGAGGCGGGCAGCCTAGCCCTCTTCCTTCCTCTTGCAGCTCTCTCCAGTGCCTTCTCTGTCTGGTGCCCTCCCCCTTAGCAGGCCACAGAGGTGTCAGGACAGAAGACTATGACGGGGGAGTCCACAGAGAATCCCATGGGGAGCAAGCATGGGGCGGGGGCAGGTGAGGACCCCCCAGGAGGTGGGAGTCTGGCCAGCTGGGGAGTGGGGCGGTTCTGGTTGCAGGTGGCCATGAGGCAGGCTGGAAGCTCCGCCTACCCCAGCCCATGGGCCTTTCTGAGCTCCAGAAAGTCTCAGCGCTTGTTTCTCAGCCTTGGGAGTAGAGGAGGGAGTGGTGGGAGCAGCAAACTTTTCCGAATGGAAAATGATGAAATCTTCCTGGAAAGCTGACTTTCCCAAGCTCTGGTGGATACAGCTGACGAGGAGAAACCTGAGCCCTGTGGGCAGGCAGGGGGTCCAGTGGCAGGGGATCGGAGGCGCCTGTCTATGACACAGTCCTGGGAAGCCACCCCAGAGCCGTGGAGGGCGTGCTGCCCATGTCCAGCCCTGGTGGGGCGGGGAAGTGGGCAGTTACGCTTCAGCCGGTGGCCCCATACAGTCTACGCTAAGCTCTGCAGTGAGAATGGAAACAAAGTCAGTTTCTCTTCTGCCTCAGCTCCCATATCCCTCTGGGTGAAGGCAAAGTCCTAAGTATGGCCTGCAAGGCCCCAGCGATCCCACCCTACCACCACTCTAGCCTCGCTTACTCTGCTCCAGCCTCCTGTTCCTCAGAGGCACAGGGCATACTCCTGCCTCAGGGCCTTTGCACTACCTGTTCCCTCTGCCTGGATGCTTTTCATTCAGATAGCCATACGGTCACCCCTCACTTCCTTGAGGTCTTTGTTTGAATATCACCTTCTCAGTAAGGTCTTTCCTCACCACCCTATTGAATACTCTGCCTGCCTTCCCCATCCCACCCCAGGGCCCCTCTTCTGTATTACCCTGCTTTATTTTTCTCCAAATCCCTAATGTATTTGCAGTGGGTTGAATGGTGGTCCCTCAAAATGTCCATGTTCTAACCCCTAGAACCTGTGCATACGGCCATAGCGAGTTGAATAGCGTCTCCCTCCAAGCTTCACGTCCACCAGGAACCTCAGAATGTGACCTTATTTGGAAATAGTGTCTTTGCGGATATAATAAAGTATCTCAAGATGAGGCTCTCTTGATTTGGAGTGGGCCCTAAGTCCAATGACTAATGTCCTTATGAGAAGAGGAAACACAGAGAGACAGAGGGAAGAAGGTCGCCTGAAGATGGAGGCAGAGATAGCAGTGAGGCTCAGACGTCTGCCCTCCAGAACTGTGAGAGAACACATTTCTGTTGGGTTTAAGCCACCAAGTGGGTGATTTGTTATGGCAGCCACAGGACTCTGTAATTTACTCATTTATTTTGTTTATTGTCTACAAACACACTCCCTCCCACCCTCTCAAGAATCTCAGCTCCAAGAGGATAGGGCTGTTTTTTTCTTTTGCTCACTTGATATATCCTCTGTGACGAGCACAGTGCCTGTTCTCTTATGGGTGCTGAATAAATATTTGTCAAGTGGCTGAGTGAATACATTAGATGAAAGCAGACAGGAGGGGTGGTCCTCAGGGGACCGACTTGGCTGTCCAACATCTGGGTCTGCTGAATGCAGCTCCGTGTGGTGGTACCTTGGCACCTGTGCAGGAGACCACCTGGAGGAGGAGAGGGAGACCTGGGGTCCCTTAGGACCAGCCCCCCCAGGACAGGTGGCCTCAGTTAATCTGTCACAGCCTTACCTGTGGATAGGTGAACACGGAGAGCTAAGTGGAGCCTGCCTTGTGTCCACATTCAGGCTCTGCTCAAGCCTTTGTGGGATGGGCCTCTGCATGGAAGGGGCACCCTCTCCCCACATCCCATAGCCAAAGCCCATCCCTAGATCAAATTCAGATGCTTCAACAGTTGGTATGAAGAGGGACCTAATTCCTCCCCACCTCCCTGTGCAGCTCCAATCCCAGCCGTTCCCACCCCCAGGCCAGGCCTCCAGGGTCAATGTGAGCAGAGGGACTCAGGAAGGTCATGGTTTGGGGGTTGAGGGCAGAGCGCCCCAGGGGCAGGAACGGGGACTTCATCCATCTTTAAGTTTCCAAGTCTCAGTCAGGCAATCTGGCTCTGTCCTGACTCTGCTGGTCCACAGTGGGTGAGAGATGTCCACAGAGTCTTTGCTACTCCTATTGCCAAGAGTTGGTTTGTATTTTCCCTCTCCTTGCATCTGGCTTGGCCTTATGACTTGCTTGGACTGAAAAAATGCAATGATGCTGTGCCAGTTCCAGGCTCCGCCCTAGAGAGGCCTGACTGCCTTCCCTCCCTGTCTCCTCTTCCCCCAAGTCAGGAACCATGCTGCAGAGAAGTCCAGGCTATTCTGCTGAAGAGAGAGACTCTGGAAGATCAGGCACTAAGAGGAGGTGCACGGAGGCCAGTTGACAGCATGAAGGCCTCAGAGTTGCCAGTGAGGCCACCTTGGACCTTCCAGCTGAATGCCGCTGATTAAGTGGCCTAATCCCAGCTTAGATTTGCAGAACAGCCAGGACAACCACCAGAATTGTGAGAAATTAAACCATTATTGTTTTAAAGCACTACGTTTAGGAATGGTTTGTTTTGCAGCCATAGAAAACTTGGAGGGCTATGTCTCAGAGGCCTTGTGACGCCAACACTGTGGGATGTCTGAGAGCTTACCTAGAAGCTGGTTGCCCAGCAGGTGTGGAGCAACACACATCTCAGACACTGTAGGCACAAGGTCTTGAGCTGCAGAGATTCACTGATTCTAGAATTTTGACACCCAGGGAGACCATGCCCTGCCCCTTCTCAGCTGCTCTCCCCATCACCTCCCATCAGAAAGTTTTCCTCCAAACTTTCCAGCCTCCAACGAGCTTCCACTCTGGCTCAGGCATCTAGAGCCTGGGCAGAGGGTAGGGGCAGAACCAGCAAGCTTTGTCTGGGGCAGCTGGCAGTCTCCTCTCTCTCCATATGCCCCCCATCAAGGTCAGCTGGGTGAAGAGGCTGCTGGTGAAACATCCTGTTCCAGATGCTGCCCAGAGATGTCAGGAGATGTCATGACCATGCAGGGCAGCCAGGCCTGGGCTGCGGGAGCCATAACAAGGGCGGCAGATGCTCATGTCCTGCTCTGGAATGGTCTGGTGTTCAGCCTTCTGCAGGGGACAGAGAAGGCTAAGAGGTATCAATACTGGAGAGAATAATGCTGATTCAAGCTCCATTGCAGAGGACAATGGCCTTTCCCAAGTTTGCTGGTTTGGTGTTCCTGTGGCCTGAGCTATCTTGAAGGGCTGGGGAGGCTGGACAGTGTAGGCTTGAGCCTGACCTCTTGATACCATGTTCACCCTGCTGTTCTGGCAACTGGCCTGGGGGTTGTGCAGGGAAGGGCCTTCTCACTGTGACCCATGTCCTCAGGGCAGAGTCTGGGCTGTGAAAGACATGACCCTGGAGGTCCCTTTTCCAAATCTCAGTTGCAGGGTTTCCCAAGAACAACAATGCCCAGCCGGCCCATGGGTGGTTACACAAGCCCATGTGTGTGGGTTACCTTTGCCCTCTGGGGACTAAGTCTCCTTGGCTCCTTCTGGGGGCTTCTGGGCCTTGGGACACTGCTGTGAATGTTGGCAACAGCTCTGACCTCCCTTGCAAGTGATCCTCCTGCCACTTCCTTCCCCACCCAGGAGCCCACCAGGGTCATCATGGCTGTGGGGAAGCCAGGTATGGGCAGCTATGCTCCCAAGAGGTGTCTTGCACATGTCTCTGTCTCCAGGGCAGGGGTGTCCTGGATGAAAATCTCCCTTCCCTAATGCAGAGGGGAGAGTGTTTCATAGGTCACCATCTGCCCCTCAGGGCAACCCGCTGGCTGGCCCCACCTGCCTGGAGCCAAATCCCCAAGTTCCAGCTCAATGAGGAATTCTCCACACAACCTAACCAACTCACTGTCCCCTCTCCCGTAAAGAAGACTAGAAACTTCTTCAGGTCTAGCTCTCCCAGCTCTGCTATCCTGGGGCTCTCTATAGGTACCTCCCTGTATCCTTCCTTCTTCCGCTCTCCCCTTGGGTAAGTTAAGGAACTTCTCTGAGCCCCTATATCCTTGTCTATTAAATGGGATCATAAGACCCACCTTGGAGGGCAGAAGGTTGTGAGATTTTTGTTTTTTTTTTTTTTTTTAATTTTTATTTTTAGAATCAGGGTCCTGCTCTGTAATGATGTCATCATAGATCACAGCTCACTGCAGCCTCAAACTCTTGGGCTCAAGTGATCCTCCTGCCTAAGCAAGTAGCTGAGACTATAGGTATGCACTACCATGCCTGGCTAATTTTAATTTTTTTAGAGACAGGGTCTCACTATGTTGCCTAGGCTGGTCTCGAACTCTTGGCCTTAAGTAATCTTTCCATCTTGGCCTCCCAGAGTGTGGGATTACAGGCGTGAACCACTCTCCCAGCCTTATAGTAAGGATTAAGTGAGGAGGTAGGAAGGAGGAATGGAGGGAGCATCTATCTAAGGGCCTGAGCAGAGGGAACTCACAGCTGAGAAAGGACCATACCTGCTAAGGCCTCAAGTGGCAGGCTGCCCGGGTGTCCGTTCTGAGCCTGCATCTCCATTCTGTGCCCATGCTGTGTCTGTTCTGGGCCTTGCATGTCTGTCCTCAGCACCTAACCTGTGGGCCCATGAGAGGTGTGTGTTTGGCCTGCATGTGATGTGCAGTGGGGGGACACAGCATGAAGGCTGTGCTGACGACCCTGGGTAAACATCCTTTTTTACTGCAACATGAGCACAGATGGTTCTCCCTTGTACGGTGGACAATGGCTACCTTGTGTGAGTGAGAAGGAAAAGTGGGTACTTGTAATTGCTGATTTGGGCTGGGTCCCAAACAGGCTTGGAAAGGGCCAAGCAACAGGGGGCCTGGAAAGCCAGCGCCAATGTCTGGGGGTGGATGGGCATGCAGGAGGGGGCTGGGGTGCGGCCCAGGAAAAAGTAGAGATAAGACATTGAGCAGGGAGAAAGTGGAGGAGCCCACATGAGCTGCTTGAGAAATGAACTGAGGTTGGCTGGGCAGGAAAGAAATGTGTGCGGAGAGAGGGCTCAGCAGGGCTGGGAGCAGGGAGGTTCTTCAGGGAGAGGTCTGGCTGCAGTTTCAGGCTGAATGGCCTTTGCTTCCTTCTGGCTCCGGGCCCCCTGGCTAGGCAAGCACTTAAGGAGAGAAGGCAGACTGGTCCTCAAGCTGGACGAAGCAGAGCAGAGCCCTGAAACCTTGCTAGGTACTTGGAATTTGCCGACTCCCACGATGACGTCCCACCTCTGAGCTTTCTCTGACTCTAGGAAAATATTTTTTCATACTCTGAAAAGCTGGCCTTGTAACATGCTGCTGATGCTGCTTATGGCTTGGTGAAGGCACAAAGATAGGACCTTTACTGGACACTTTTGTCCAAATTTCTCTGTGCCCGTCGCTTATTCTGGCCTCTGCTTTAGAGGCCAGCTCCATGCAAGCTTCTTGGGCTCTGCAAAAGTGCAATTGAATTGCACTTTGCCTTGGCCTAGAACCTCCTACTTCCTGCCAGAGACTTCTCAGATGTCCTATGGGTGGACACCTGTGGAACTGCTTAGCGCTTAAGTATGTGCACCCCAGAAGTGACTCCCCTGGCATCACCTTTGTGCAATGGGGGATGCAGAAGCCAAAGGATCCCTTTTTGCCCTTCTGGGTGGACAGTTTTGAAACACATTTCATAAGTCTCTTAAATAGATCTCTGTGGGGTCAGCACCCATCACCCACAGGGGTGGTCAACTAGATAACAGATCCTTGTATTGGTTGATACCCTGTTCACTTTCCCCACCATCATCCTTTGATCCTGTTCCTGGGATCACTTCCCAAATCAGCTTAGTTGCCCCTGAGACCAAAGCTCCCATATGTTCCACTTTTAGGGGAAACCAGGCTAAGACAGAGGCCTGTGTTCTAAACGAGTCCAATTGTGGGGGGCCGGGGTGGGAGGTGAGCAGGAACCTGGGCTATGGAAGGAAGCCTTCTATCCTTCCAGGATTAAAGCACAGGTCTAGGCTGGCCCCCTTCCTGCACAAAAACCTAAACTAGTGATGACCTGATATTTGCCTCAATTGGCCTGCACAGACTCTACCAGATGTGAGCACTTCCCCAAACCTTGACGCCTGAGGGTGTACCTCGAGGCTGGTGCTCCAAATAATTAGCATATTTTACCCCGGGTAACTTGTGCAAGCCCATCCTTTCACTCATAGGACCCACCCAGCCTTGCTCATTCCCTGATGCTTAACTTCGGGAGCAGAGACTGGCCTTCTCCATCCGATTCTTTCAGCAGGTAGTACAAGCTCAGAGACTGTTCTACTCGGGGCTCATGCAGGAGCGAAGAGCCCATGCAGACACCCCCTGTGGACACCACCGCAGACAGGGCTTCTTAGTCCTGCTTTCCTCTTCTGATGCTATCAGGGAACCAGGCTCAGTTAGCTTACAGCCAGGACCCAGGGACACAGAAGGGTGGGAAGCTAGATTGACCGGGGACCATAGCCTGAACCCACTACAGGGATAGCTGTGAATCTTTCTGACCTTTGGGGTATAAGGAAGTGCTGGTTCCCCCTGTCCTTCATACTGACTCTCAGGCTGGCACTCAGTCATCAGCACCTCCTCCTTCTCCAGAAGCATCAATTTCTTGCAAGCCCAGCTTCTGGCTGGAGCCTGAGAGGAAGCCTTGGCCTTCAGCCTCATCATCTCCATTCTGAGTTCTTCCTACTCTTCTGTGTAACTTGCTCTACACACTCCCCACACTAAGTGCCCCAACCCCTGTGCTTCTCAAGGCGTGTTGAGGGAATGAGGAAAGAGAAGATGAGGACGGAGGGAAGGCCTGCCTGGGAGGTATGTGTGTGGGGGAGATATGGGCTCTACCTTCTGTAAAGCCACAGAAACTCAGGTGGGAGGACCTCAGAGATGAACAGGCTGAGCCCTCCCTGCTGCTGTGAGGCTCACTCATGCCCTTCCCAAGGCATTGCATCCATTTGCAGAGGCCTGGAGCAAGGGAAGCCCTTGGAATCCACCCTGGGTCTGTCTCCCTGTGAGCCCCTTCCAATTGTGCCTCTGGAGACAATGGCTGACCCCCAAGGGTTTGAAGAAAGTGTCTATGGTGTGATGCTTAATTTTACATGTCCATTTGACTGGATTAAGAAGTACCTAGAAATCTGGTGAGGCGTTATTCTTGGGTGTGTCTATGACGGTGTTTCCAGAGGATATTAGCATGTAAGTCTGAGTGGACTAGGCAGGGAAGATCAGCTCTCAATGTGGGCCCTCCCATTCAGCCTTGGGCAGGGTTCTCCCTGGCCACCCTCTTAGCTCCTTCCGCCCTCTCACACTTTCTAACCAGATGTCACTTTCTCCACCCTCTTGCACTTTCTAACCGGATCTAATCAGATGTCAGCCTCTTATCTCACTGAGTGTGCATCCCCCTCCTCCCCTCAGCTATGTGAGGAGACTTTGGCCTATGAGGGATCAGGGACTCAATCAGGGTCTCCCTCGAGGCCTGGCAGGGCAGGGACTAGCCTATGACTGCGTTTCACTTCCCACTCTGCTAACTTGTCACTACACTCGCTGTCATCGCATGCTCTGCTGTGGTTTAGGCTGGAGGGGTTTCCAGAAGAGCAGATTCCGAGTGCACAGTGAGATGAGATATCGTTGGGACCAAAGTCCTGCCCATAACCACGAGTGAGCCGTGCCTGTGGTCAGCACACTTCCTCAGAGCCAGCTCTTGATATTGAAACTTGAGTCCGGGAGGAGCGGCTTGCGTGCTCTCGATGCTCCCCTGGGGGATGGCTGGGGTTTGTGGTCCTAGATTTGGGTGTCTGGGGCAGACAACATTTGGATGGATCTGATGAAAGCAGCAGTTTGGGGGTGAGTGCAGTTAAGGGCAGGCTCCTAGCAAGAAGCTTTATTAATCTTTTGGATCTCCTATGGCAAAGAAACAAAATCCTACCTCTTTAGTTTATTTAGGCAGAAATGGACTCTGAGAGGTAAATGACTGAACCAGGAGACTTACACAAGAATGTTCAGAGTAGCATTGTTCACTACAGCAGAAACCTGGAAACTATCCAAATGCCCATGAGGAGCAGGGTGGATGGTTGAGCTGTGGGGATGTGGTCACATAGTGAAATGTTACACAGCAGTCAAAATAAATGACCTACTCTAACACGGAGCAATACAGGTGAAGGTTGGCAACAGAAAATTGAGATGAAAAAGTCCCAAGAGATTACATACTGCATGATACCCTTTTTACAAAATTAAAAACCATTACAATTTAAAAAATAATTTTATGCCATTAAACTTCATAAAGCAAGGAAATAATGAACACAGGACTCATATGACAATTTCTGCAGTTGTGGGACAGGGGACAGGAAGTGGGGCAGTGGTTAGATGTGGGTTATTGTCAAGGACTAGTTATTCTGGATGGTGGGTTTATGGGTACTTATTGCATTAGTAAAACCAACTAACAAAACAACATAAATAAAAGTGGGCTGTGCATGGACCATTAATAAAACTGTCATAGACCAAGGGTTCTGTAATCCTGACATCCAAACAAAGATAAAACAAAACAAAACAAAAGGCATAAACAAAAAGGCTCAAGCCTCCCAAGAGGAGAAGGCATTGGGAGACAGATGAGTAGTGGACAGCAAGAGCTCAGCAGCCCAGGAGTTGTGTGAGTTCCAACTCTGGGTCCCTAGGAAAGGCTTCCATATTAATTTTCTATTGCTATGTAACAAATTACCACGAGTTTGTTCTCTGCTCACGGTCTCGCCAGGCTTAAGTCAAGGTGTTGGCTGGACTGTGATTTCATATGAGGCTTAAGGTTCTCTTCCAAGTTCCTTGTGGGACTGAGGGCCTCAACTAATACAGGACATTGCTGTACTCTATCATGTGACCCTCTCCATAACATGGCAGTTAGCTTCTTCAAGGCCAATAGAAGAGCAGCTCTGCTGCTTTGAATCCCTCTGACTTTTCTACCTGTGTCCTCTAGACTGTCATTTAAAAGGTCTGACCTGATGAGGTCAGACCCATCTGGGAAAATCTCCTTTGTGATAACCTTAGAGTCAACTGATTAGGGACCTTAATTACATCTGCAAAACTCCTCCACCTTTGCTCTATAATGTGAACGAATCACAGGAATGATATCTCATCATATTCATAGATCCTTTTTCCACACTCAAGGAAAGGGAATTTTATAGGGTATGTACACCAGGAGGTGAGAACCTTGAGGAACATCTTAGAATAATGTTCACTATACCTCCTTTCCAAGCCTCAGTTTTCTCCTCCATGAAGTAAGAAGTATAATCTCTATCCTGTAGGGATTGTGGGTAGATTAAATGAAACGACAAATGCAAAAGTGCTATTATTCACTCAGAGATATTTAGTGAGGACCAACTGCATGCCAGGCAGGCCCTCTGGGAGCTCAGGAAATGCAGTGGTATGTAATACAGACATGGTCCCTGCCTCATGGGGCTGGTAGTCTAGTGGAGGAGACAAGTGTGATGTGCAGGATCTGTATGCTGAAAACTACAAAATGCTGTTGCAATAAATAATGAAGACCTAAATAACTGGAAAGGTATACCATGTTTATGGACAGAAGATTCAACATAAAGATGTCAATTTCCCAAAGTAGACTATATATTTAACACAATACCAATCAAAATTCCAGCAGGATTTTTTTTGGTTAGATATTAACAAGCAGATTCTAAAATTTTATGGAAGGACAGAGGAACTAGAATAGCTAAAACAATTTTAGGGAGAAAAAGAATAAAGTTTGAGGAGTCATACTACCCAATCTCCTTTCTTTTTATTCTTCTTTTTTTTGGAGGGGGATTGTTTTGTCTTTTGAGATGAGGTCTCTCTATGTTGCTCAGGCATGTCTCAAACTCCTACGCTCAAGCAATCCTCTTGCTTCAGCCTCCTGAGTAGCTGGGATTACAGATGCACACCACCATGCCCAGTTTATACTACCTAATTTTAAGACTTAGTTCAAAACTACAGTAGTCATCAAGAGAGTGTGAAATTTGCAAAAAGATGAATATACAGATCAGTAAAACAGAACAGAAGGTTCAGAAATTGATCTACACAAATATGAATAATATGTACAAAGGCAATTCAATGGAGAAAAAATAATCTTTTCAACAAATAAATTTGGAACAGTTAGTCATTCATAAACAAAGAAAAACCTTTGACCGAAATACAAAGATTAACCCCAAATGAATCATAGATCAAAATGTAAAATGTAAACTATAAAATTGTTAGAAGACAACATATATGAAAATCTTTATGACCTGGGGCTGGGTGAAGAGCTCTAAAATGATACCAAGAGCATGATTCATTCATGAAGGAAATATTCATAAACCAAACTGCATCAAAATTAAAACCTTTTGCTCTGTCAAGGAAAGACACTGTCAAGAAAATGAAGAGACAAGGTACAGACTGGGAAAAAATATTTGCAAACCACATATCAAACCAGAATATACAAAAGACTCTCAAAACTCAACAGCAAGAAAACAAGCCACCTCATTAAAAAAAAAAATCGGTAAAGGACTTGTACAGGCACTTCACTAAAGAGGATATAAAAATGACAAATGAATGCATGAAAAGATATTCAACATTACTAACGCTCAGGGAAAGTGAATTGAATCCATGATGAGATACCTCTATATACCTGTTAGACTAGCACATTAAAAAATGTAAAACCAAGAGCTGACAAGAACACAGAGAAGCTGGAACTCTCAAACATGGCTGGTGGGAATGTAAAATGGTACAGACACTTTGTAAAATGGTTCGTCACTTCCTTGTAAAGTTAAATCTTTGAGTGTACACTTACCAGGTGACCCAGTAATCCCACTCCTGATGTATTTACCTTACAACAATGAAAACTTCTCTTCATGTGAAAGCCTGTACCTGAATATTCATAGCAACTTTATTTGTAACAGCCTAAATCTGCAAACAGCTCAAATGTCCTTCAATGGGTTAACAATTAAATACCACTGAACAGTACAAAGGAACAATATTGATAAATGCAACAATATTTGGATGAATCTCAAAAACTTTCATACTAAATGAGAGAAGCCAGTCAAGAGGTCACACACTGTAATTTCATTTACTTGACACTCTCAAAAAGACAAAACCATGGTGATGGAAAACATATTAGTATTTGCCAGGGTTACAGGTGGGGTGAGGGTATAACTATAAAACAACAGCATGAGTGCGTTTTTGGGGGTGATGGAGTTTTCCTGCATCCTGATGGTGGTGGAGGATACACACATCTACACATGTTCAAATTCATAGAACTGTATACCAGAAGAAAAACAGTAAATTTTACTGTATGATAATTTAAAAAACCCAATAGTGTGGACAAAAGTTCTAAGAGAGAGATGCTTGGCTCTTGGAGAACAGACTCATATTTCAGAGAGGTTATTCTTGTACTGTGAAAAAGTTAGCACCATGCATAGAACTTCATAAATGCTCAATAAATCACAGTTACAATAAAGAGGTTAATAGATTCTGAACTCAGTGAGTCTAGAAAATGATGTCGCCAAGAAATGAGGCACTAGATTCTGCTGGGAAGTGAATTCCTGAAGTCAAAGCAGGGTGCCAGAAGATGCTCAAAGCTAGCTGGGAGGTAGAAATGCCCCCAGAGGGAGAGATAGCACATGGCCCGCAAGCCTGGAGAGCTAATTCCAGATCTTCCTCCATTGTCAGACCTTGCTCAGAGCTGCCCAGGAGGCTGAGTCTTCATGGGTGAAGGAGGAAGTGGCAGGCTCTGAAGGAGCTCTGCTGCCTCCTGCTCACCTCCCAGGTGGCCCATAGCCATGACCTACTTTTCCTACCTGTTGGTGCCGGTGAGTTCCCCTGCCCACAGCTATTTTTATCCAGTGGGATTCCCAGCTATTTTTACCAGCCTGCCCTTGATCGTGGGGTTGGGGTTCTTGCCCTGTGGGAGACCCTGATGGACATTCCCTCCCCTACCTCCCATGAAGAACCAATTGGTCTTCCCACAGCTGCCCCAGCCAGAGGAGATACCCTCAGGGATCTGTCCTACTGCATAACCTGCAAGGGCTCACCATTGTCTACAGAATAAAGCTTGAACTCTTTTACTTGCACATTCAGAGCTCTCCCTGACTTAGAGGCCAGCTTCCCTTCAGTGTCATGTCTCTCCACAGCTGATGCCGGAGGAGCCAGCCAGCCCAGGCTCCTTGCCAGATGCCGACAAGGCCTCTTGATTTCCTGCTTGTGTGCATGCTGTCGGGAATGTCCTTTCCCTTTCCACTTCCACTGGGCAAAACTGACTAATGCCACCCCTCCGCCCCAAGGAGCCCTCCTTGATTCCTCACCTGCTAGAGAACTATACTACCTAATTTTA
The DNA here is from genome assembly GCF_003255815.1 of Theropithecus gelada. Taxonomy (NCBI): domain Eukaryota; kingdom Metazoa; phylum Chordata; class Mammalia; order Primates; family Cercopithecidae; genus Theropithecus; species Theropithecus gelada. The sequence goes on along the minus strand of NC_037671.1, from coordinate 46,350,025 downwards.
AGACTTAGTATAAAACCACAGTAGTCCTGGGACCTCTCTGCTCCCTCTGCCTCAGAGGATGGCCAGCTATGGGTATGTTCTTGGCACTGGCTCTTGCCCATCTCTGGCCCTGCACCCTGCGCAGGAAGTATATGAGTAGAATGCTGTGGCCTCTCCTACATCTTCCAGGCTGCTTTCTTTCCCGAAGGCAGGGTGGAGTTCTCTGCCATCTTCAGGCTGCCAGACTCTCCTCCTCCGTGAATCAGCAAAACCCTTCCAGGGCCAGCAGTGGGCTCAGCACTTTTTTGAGTGCTTTGCGGAGGGTGTGAGGGAGGATGTCAGAGAAGCCACACTTGGCCTAAGGGAACCTGGGCAGGCAGACCTGAAGTTTCAGGGACTACTCCTGTGGTAGGGGGTACCCAGGGACCCCAGAGGTGCTCTCCCACCTCCCCCCTAATCACTGCCTCATCTTCTCCCTCTTCCTGGAGAGCTGCGCCCCTTCCCCATGGCCTGCCTTCCGTGCTGTCCTCACCTCACAGCCCAGCCTGGTTCCTGCCTCTGCTGTCCCTGCTAGAACCTCCTGGGCACCAAATCTGGAGGGTCCAGGTTGAGTTTCTATCTCCTGGGCCTGCTCAAAACCTCCCCATGCTGCCCTCCCACATTACTAGGATGCCCCTCCTCCTGGGTCTCTTTTTTTGTTTTCTTGAAGGGCTCCCTACCCTCTGGGTCCCTGGGAGGTTGGGAGTCCTCAGGGTAAGAAGGGGGCTGCTTCTCTTCTCCCAGGACCCACTCAAGGTCTCAACCATCAACACTGGCCCTCAAATCCATTCCTCTACCTCAGGTTTTCCTTCCTGAACTCCAGATCCCTGAAGTTCTCACGGGCTCCTAAAAAGTAACATGATCTAAACCCAAGTCATCACTTTCCCTGGTGGTCCCTCCTCAGCTCCACCCCAGCCAACAGCACCCTGTGGATCCACATTGCAGTTTGGGGCCTTCTCTCTCTCTCTGCTGACTTAGCTTCTTACATATAGCAGGCCAGGCCTTCTTCTTCTCAATGACCGCCACCACTTCCTGCCCAGCTCCTGTCTCCTGCCTTTCCCATTCCCATTCATTCTCATTCAGCAGCCCCAGGGAGCTTTTCAAAGTACAAACCTGGGCCAGGTGTGGTGGCTCAGGCCTGTAATCCCAACTACTCTGGAGGCTGAGGGGGAGGACTGCTTGAGCCTGGGAGGTTGAGGCTGCAGTGAGCTATGGTCGCACCACTGCACTCTAACGTGGGCGACAGAGTGAGACCCTGTCTCAAAAGAAAAGAAAAGAATAAGAAAGTACAAGCCTGGCATGACCCTCCTGAAAATCTGTTGTTTGCAGAAGCAAGTCCACGTGTCTTTTGGAAGGAGGCCAGGTATGCGCAGTGCCGGTGAAGCCAGGCTTCTGGCTCTGTGACTTGGGCAAGTTCCTCTCCCCTCTTGAGTCTTCTTTTCCTTCTTTGTAAGGTCTGTCTACCTCCTGGGGCAGTCCTGAGAACCATATGAGATAACACGCATAATGGGTCTAGAACCGTGCTGGCCTGCAGGGGTGCTATAACACGGGTGTTAGTGTTACTAGCTGCTTCTTCTCCCAAGCTCCCTGTGACTTCAACTCTTGCCTTGCTCCCATATGATAATGCAGCCAAACCTTTGTGCCTCTGCACCTCTGACCTTACTCTTCTTTCTGCAGGATATACCCCCTACCACAGGCCTAGCTCACCTACAGCTTTTCCTACTTCAAGGCCCAGCATGAGTTTCGGCTCTCCGTAGCACCACTGACTTCCTGTGGTTCTAGCGTCTAGCACTCTACCAGGACTCAGCCCCTGAGAGGCAGAGCAGGAAGCTGTCAGGACACGCCATCAGTTGCAGAGACCTCAGGCCTCAGGACAGGGTGTGACCTATAAGGGAGCTTCCAGCTTGAGACCCTGGTGTGGGAGCACTGTCCATACATGTCTCCCCAGTGGACTCAGGTCACACAGTGTCCACGAAGGAGGGATGGGTCCCCTTCATGGGAGAAGTGCTCTCTCCCTGGTGTCAAGAGAAGTTGCCAGCGCCAATAGGCCAGGCCCTACAGGGAGCTCACTCAGACACCAGGGACCAGGCCAGGCCCCTTCATGGGGCTGTCCTGGTCTTCCAAGACAGCTTCAGGGATGTCAGGAACAAGGAGGCAGCTGTGGGTGGAACACATACCTGCCGATGGACAAGGAAGCTCTCACATGGGAGTGTGGGAGAAAGGGAGAACTTTCCTGGAACTCTAGGCTGGAAGTAGCAGGAGGAGGGTAGCGGGAGGATGAGAGGGACAAATCTGAATGATCCTCAGTGATGACCTCGTCCTGCCTGGTGTTCCCAGGGGCTCTGGAGCTGCACTGTCCCATACAGCAGCCACTATCCCCATGTAGCTACTTAAATTAAAATGAAGTAAAAGTAAAATCCAGTTTCTTGGTCACATAAGTCATATGACAAATGCTCAAAAGCCACACGGGGCTCGTGGCTGCCACACTGCATAGCACAGATACAGAACGACTCCTTCATCACAGAGAGTTCTAGCTTGAGTGCTAGCATTGTTCTAGAACCTGGCTGCCCCGACTCAAACCATCACCCCGCTACTGCTAAGTTTGGGCAAATTACTGGACTTCTCTGTGCCTTGGTTTCCCCTTCTCTAAATGGGGATCATGACAGTTATTGAGAAGGTTAAATGAGTTAAATACATGTAAAGTACTTAAAACAGCATCTGGAACATGGAACAGGAATTGTGAATCTGCTGGTAAAGAAAGACACAGCTATGCCAAGGCATTAAAAAGATGTTACTGACTTTTTGGAAGGGCATATAAATTGATATATACAGGAAAAAAGCCACCCACACAGCCGACCCTCAGTTGCCCATGTCACTGTGCCATCAGAAGCCTGTGCGTGCCTTGTTTGCTAGGATAGCATCATCACCTCCCTTCCACAGAAGAGGCAAAGGACCTGCTCAAGACCAGCAAGGTTTGAGAAGGGAACCAGCTCTCGGGCTCCAGGCCCAGAGCTTACCTCCACTGCCTTAGGTGAGGCCCATGATTCCCTATTTCCTTAAACATGCCCCACAGGCACCCCTCCTTTGATGATGTATGTTACTGCCTTATCTCACCCACCATTAGGAAGTCCTTTCTCATGTCTGATCCCAGTCCCACCACTTGTGGTGCAACCCCTATATCTAAGGCTGCCCCCATGGAGATAGTGCAGTGGGTAGGGAGAGGGGAAAGGGCTTCTGTATGATCTAGTTCCAGAAACCACTCTCACCGAGGAAGTCAGTTCATCCTGATATTTAACCTCAGCCCCACCGTGGGTCAAGCCTGTTCTTCTTGTCTATCCTTGGAGGACATGGGGCATTTACTGCAGGGCTTCCATATCTGCCCTGCAGAGATAGGAATCAAGTCCTTGTACTTCCTGACTTGATTCTTGGCAGGGGGACTCCAGGGTTATATATAAGGTAGACTCGGTGCTAGCCCAAGCAAAAAGTCACATCTTAACCCTGACTATCCAGGAAAGGCTAGTACTCCAGCAAATCCTGTACGGGCTATGCTGCCCATTGTATAGATGGGAAAACGGAGTCCCTGGCAAAAAAGGAGCTTTACCCCAAGCACACAGCCAGAAAGACTGTGTTCATTGCAGTCCTCTCCCCAGTCTATCCAGGTCGCAGGAAAGCACTGGCAGTTTGCAGGATCCCTGAGCCTGAGTCATAGGTGCAGGAAAAGCAGCTGATTGACTGTCCTTTATAACTTCAAAGCAAGTAGCGTCATCCTTGTCTCCTTAAGATCCAACATGGGAGTTTAAGAGAGAAGTCAGAAAGAACCTGCTGACAGTAGGAAGTGAGGAGGACTGTGGAATTCACTTTTCTGAGGGCATTTTAAACAACAGATACACAAGCAAGTCTGCCTAGTCCAGCAGTTCAGGTTGTCTGCTGTATCAGAGGATGAAATTTCTTTAATTCAAACTGACATTTTCAAAAGGCTTGTGGGGGTGGGTGCTGTGGACTAGCCACCCTTGTACCATGCTTTGGTCTGGCCTGAGAGAGAAGCAGTGGTGCCCGTCCCTACTCTTGCTCCCAGCCTTGTCTGCTCCCTGCCTCGCTCCCCTGCCCACCCTGGCTGCCTCCGGTCTCCCGTGATTGAAATCTCCCTGCTGGTCTCAGAGCTGACCTTCCCGCCTTTAATTCAATCAGGAATCACAAGCCCTTTTAATTTAGGAAATAAAAGGCTGGCTGCTGAGCGGGCTGCACCTGATTGACGGGGCTGCCAGCATGGTCAGGCTGGCCTGGGGAGGGGGCATAGACCCATGACCTCAGCTGGCCTCTCTGGGGTAGGAATGCTCCCCCAAGCCTGGGGAACAAAGGAGGACCACCCCCCTCCTGATTCCCAGCAAAGGAGGGGCCAAGGCCACATGGTAGGGGGTGGCTGCTGGCTGGTCCAGAGAAGCTGGGGAATGTCAAGCTCTCACTGCAGCCTGAGAGACTTGAGGTAGACATGAGGGAGGACTTTCCAACTGACTAATTCCTCTGTTCTTGTTATGTGATTCTGGGTTGACGCTCCAAAGTATTGCAACAACACATTTTTATTTTCCAAAAAAAGTAGAAGAGGTGCCAGAGGAATCAATGCTAGCTTTTCTGGACTTTGGTTTCTCATCCACATATAAAGGTAGACAGGGACCCAGCCACCGGGCTGTTGTCAAGAGCATTAAATGAGTTAATGAAAGCTCACTGGCACATAATAATCTCTCATTAAATTATAGCTAATAATAATCTTAATAATATTATTCCTACAGAGGCATACAGAGGTCTCCACTTCTACTTGGAAATGGAGGAGCCTTGGGGAGAGAGTCCGGGGTTCTGGGCCCTGTTGCTTGCTTTCTCTCATTGGAGACAGCCCAGGACAGGTTCCATCGGCACCTAGGTTCCTTCCCTGGGGGAGGCAGGCTGGGGCAGTGGAAAGCTGCCTGCTCAGGAATAGAATTCTGGTTCAGCATGTTTTGGCCTCACTTCTCTGAGCCGTAGTTTCTTCCTTTGGAAAACGGGCTAGTAGCACCCACTGGTAGAACTGCTTTGATGCTGTGTTAAGGTGCCCAGGCCAGAGCCTGCCAAGTATTAATAGGAGGTGCTCAATTGTGGTACCTCTCCCCCCGACCCCCCAATCAAGTGCTCAGCACAGCCTACCCAAGTGGTTTTGGCCTCCATCCTGAACCTACCCTGGCCCTTTGGGAAACCCCATTTCCGTGATCTGAAGCTGAGCTCTAAGAGGCCACTGCCCTGTTCCTGTTCAACCATATTGCATAAATGTCCTATGGCCTGATTCCCGCAGGGTTCTGCCTGTGCCTAGGGTCTGGCTCAGATGCTCCTTCCACTGTGGCTGGTTTTACTTATCACCTTAGGGCAGGCGGAGATGGCCAGCGGCTCCCCGCGTGTATACAGCCCAGTGCCTAGCATGAAGAGATGCTCAAGGAGGCCTCTCCCCAAACTCTGCCCCACCCTCCTGTCCTAGGCTTATTAGAAAAACATACACTATAACATCAGTCTTTGGTTTCTCAATAAGCAATGCTACACAGCTCCTGTATAAAATATGTTTGGAGATAAAGGTAATAGTCACAGTGGACACCCACTTGAGCTTCAGGCTTACTCCGTGCTAGACTTGGTGTTGCGTGCTTGAGACACACTGTCTCTCTCCTACTTCCCTATGAGGTAGAGATTGCACTGCACCTTTGAGGAGACTGACACTCAAAGAGATTGCATAACTTCTCCAAGCTGACCCAGCTACTAAGCAGCAGTGCTGGGATCTGAATCCAAGCCCATTGTCAGCCTTCTGCAGACTTGGCTGGGCAGTTCATAGAAGATTCTCATGGCCGTTGTTGCATTTGATGGCGTAGCAACCTTGGGGTTTTGCCAAGTGTGTGATTGTCATTATTATGATCCCATCCTACAGGAGAGGAAATGGAGATTCCCAGGTCACACAGTAAGTAAAAACGGGACAGGGATTTGGACTTGGACTCCCACACTGTGCTCAGGCCTCCACTCTAAGCACAGCTCTCTCCTGATTTAAAAGCATTCCCTTACTCCTTAACATCAGTGTTCCAAAGGGATAGTTCATTCATCCATTTGGTAAATATTTATCAGGCACCTACTATATTTTAGGCCCTGTGTGGGAGATTAGTGCTGAACAAGCCAGAACCTGTTCCCTTCTGAAGCTTTCCATCTCTGTGGGTGAGAAAAACTTGAAATAACTGCACACACAAAAATGATAAAAACTGTGATAAGTATTGTTCTCGGCATGGGGTGGGTGGGTGATCAGAGAAGAACACTGAAGTCTGAATGCAGATCAGCTCTGGGAAGTGGGTTTGCAGGCTGGGAAGAGCAGTCTAGGCAGAGGCTCTGAGACAGCAGTGAGCGTATGAATAAGAGTGGAGGCACTTAGAGGAAGAGCAGAAGGAAAGGGGCCAGAGCCTGCACAGCCTGGGGTGCTTACCCTCACCCTAAGAGGAGGGCCTAGGGTTGGTTTTTATTCCAGGATAGTAAAGAGGAGACTGGATGGGGCTGAGTGGATACAGGGACCTCAGCCGTCAGGAAGCAACCTTACTGGTCCAGGCACAGGGCTGCAGGGGGCTGGAGGGGAGGAAAAAGGAGATGGGGCTGAGTAGTTCTACCCACACCCCCCATCCAGGGCCTCTCTAGCCCTTTCCCAGGTACTTGCTGCTGTGGTCAATGTTCAGGGTACCCTGACACCCAGGCAGTGGCTGGTTATTGTTTCACGACCAGCTCTCTGGGTGAAAAAAATTCTCGTTAGCAGCATTTGCCAATTTCTGTGGTGTAAATACTCCCACCATGGCTGACTTCAGACTACCCACCTGAAGTCAATGGATGAGCAGTTGTGAAGAAAAGTTTACAACTGTCCAAGCTGCAGGAGATTGGCTCCAACACACTACTGCACTCAGGTCTCAGAAAGGCAGTAGTTCTGATGAAGTGCCATTTGTGTATGTCTCACCCTCTATGTAATTCCTGATTCCTGTGTATATGTTGGGGGTTGTGGGGAGTAGAGAGGGTGAGGGCTGGATGGGGAGGGGTGTGGGGGAGAGAGGTTGCTAAGGAATTAACAATAATGACCACTCCCTCTAGTCTTTCCCATGACTCCAAGAGATTAGTACTATTGTTATTCCCACTTCATAGATGAAGAAACTAAGACACACATTAAATAACTTGTCCAAGATCTCACAGCAATAAGGGACAAAACTGGGAACTCAAACCACCTCATTCCTGGGGTGAAGACTTTGCCTTCCTAAATCTCTGCCCTGTCCTGCCTGTGAGCTGGCTAAGAGTGAGGGAGATGGGGGAGAGTTAGGAGGGAACAAGGAATGGAGGATGGGCTAGCTAGGAAGAAGGAGGAAGCTGTCAGCAGCAGGAGGTTGGGGGTGGGGTGTCATTTGAAATTATCTGGTTGGAACCCTAATGTGGGTGAGGTGGGAGGTTGGAGTGGCCTCTACAAGTCAGTTTGGGGTGAACGGGATTTTTAAAGGCGATTATGAACTTCCGCTGAGAATGTGCCTGGGAGAGGGTGCAGCAAGTTGGGGTGGGCAGGGGTCAGGCACCCGGAAGGCCCCCCACACACACACCAGCTACTGCCATAGGGAGGGGGCACCAGGCCAGAGTCCACGCGGCCTGCTGTCTCCATATTTTTAAGGCAAGTGACTCAGCAGCCGCAACAGCTCAGCAAGGACATGGCAGCAGCTGGGTCAGCCCAAGCAGCCTGGAACAGCTCCAGTCAAACAGGGATTTCTGGCCCCTCTCCCGCCCCCTGCCTTCCCTGCTGTGCCCACCCCACACCCGGGGTCAATGACCTAGTGTTTGGCAACATCCTCCAGGGCCCAGGGCAGATTGGGCAAGGTAGGCGGGAGCGGGTGGATGTGGGGATGGGGCTTGGCCGGGGAGCCAGGATAGCCAGTGAGCCCCTGCCACCAAGTGATCTGTGGGAGTTGGGCTCAGCTCTACTGCCACCTGAGTTCTCTGCTCTGCAAAAGCTGGTGGCTCACTGGCAGTTCCTCGCAGAGCACCAGGCTGCAACTCATACACTCCCACATCCACAGCCTGCTCCTCCATACACTACCATTCCCTCTCAGCTCTCCTCTCTCCTTCCTGCTCAGCTCAGAATTGCCATTGTGCTTTTGACATTTCCTTCTCAAAGTTCTTTCCAACCCTGGGAAGCAAGCCCTGCTTGTGTTCTAATGACCTAGTGTCCTTCCTTTGGCCCTCAGTTTCCCCATCCTGCACAATGGAGAGAAGTTCTCATGAGACTCTGGGAACCCATGAAGCAGTCTGTGTATTGTGTATGTCTGGGGTCAGGGGAGAATCGTCCTTCAAACCTACTTGCTTGGTGCTAAGCACACAGTAGGTGCTTTATGGATTGGTTGGTGAGTCTGCCTTGCCTGGAAGTTGGGGATGAGGAAGCTTCTAAGGGGCAATGGGCTTGCACCCAGTGGTCATCCTAGGGATGGGATGGGAGTGGCCATGGTCTCTTTGCGCTTTCAAGGAACCCCTGGATATTCTGCTTAATTGTTATTATACTCATCATCCCATTTTACAAATGAGAGACCAACCTGGAAGAGGTTACATTGCTTCCCCGAAGTCCCTCAGCTAGTATGTGGCAGAGCCAAGATTTGAACTCAGGCAGCCTGGCTCCAGGGCCCACAAACGAAACCGTTGGACGACATGCCCTTCCTTGTAGTTGAAGTCAGTGATTTCCAAAGTGGGAAGAGTTTATATATATGTAAACTTATATATCCTATATATATTATATATATATAAGTTTATATATATACACATATATTTTTTGAGACAGAGTCTCACTCTGTCACTTAGATTGGAGTCCAGTGTTACGATCATGGCTCATAGCAGTCTTGACCTCTTGGGCTCAAGTGATCCTCTTGCCTCAGCATCTTGAGTAGCTGGAACTACAGGCAAGAGCCACCATGTCTGGCTAATTTTCTTGTTTTTTTGTAGAGACAGGGTCTCACTGTGTTGCCCAAGCTGGACTCCAACTCCTGGGGCTAAGCAATCCTTCTGCATTGGCCTCCCAAAGTGCTGGGATTACAGGTGTCAGCCACCAGGCCTGGCAAGTTATATTTATCTCATCCTTTAACATTTCTACTTTCTTCATAAATATATATTTTTATACGTAGTGCAAGTATATAATTTTAAAAATAACTTTATTGAGTATGACTTGTATACTATAAACTCCACCCATTTTAAGTGCACAGTTCAATGATTTGTAGTACAACCATCATCATGATCCAGCAATTTTAGAACATTTCCAGCACTCCAGAAGCAATTCCTTCTGACCCTTTGCAGTCATTCCTGGTTCTCACCCTGACCCCCAGGCCACCACCATGAATCCACTTTTCTGTCTCTGTAGATTTGCCTCTCCTGGAAATTTCATATAAATGGAATCATACAATATGTGGTCTTTTGTGTCTGGTGTCCTTGAACTTAACATAGTGTTTTCAGGTTCATCCATGTTGTAATATGTATCAGTGTTTGGTTTTTCTTTATAGCTGAATAGTATTCTGTTGTGTGATACACCACATTTTCTCAATGCATTCACCAGTTGGTGGTCACTTAATTGGTTTCCACTTTTTGGCTGTTATGAATAATGCTCCCATGGATATTCATGGTTTTTGTGTGGACATACAATTTCATTTCTCTTGGGTATATACCTAGGAGTGTAATTGCTGTGTCATGTGGTAAATTTATGTTTAACTTTTAAGAAAATGGGTGCAGTGGCTCACACCTGTAATCCCAGCACTTTGGGATGCCGAGGTGGGTGGATCACCTGAGGTCAGGAGTTCAAGACCAGCCTGACCAACATGGTGAAACCCTGTCTCTACTGAAAATACAAAAAAATACAAAAAAAAAAAAAAAAATTAGCTAGGCATGGTGGCAGATGCCTGTAGTCCCAGCTACTCGGGAGGCTGAGGCAAGAGAAGCTTGAACCCAGAAGGTGGAGGTTGCAGTGAGCCAAGATCACTCCACTGCACTCCATCATGGGCAGCAAGAGTGAAACTCCGTCTCAAAAACAAACAAACAAACAGACAAAAACTACCCGAGTATCTTCCAAAGTGGCTCTACCATTTTATGTGCCTACCAGCAGAGTATGAGGCTTCCTATTTCTCTGTATCATGATACTTGATGTAAAGTGGTGTCTCATTGTGGTTTTAATTTGTATTTCTCAGATGACTAATAATGTTAAGCATCTAAGTTGTTTAATTTGTTTGTATAAAGTTATTCATAGTATTCTTTATTATTCTTTTACTTTCTGTGAGGTTAGTAGTGATGTTCCCTCCTTCAGTTTTGATTTCAACAATTTATGTCTTTTTCTTTTTGTCTTGGTCAGTCTAGCTAAACGTTTGACAATTTTATTGACCTTTACATTTGATTTTCATTGATTCTTCTCTGTTGTTTTTATGTTTTCTATTTTATGAATTTCTGTTCTAATCTTTATTATTTCCTTACTTGGGATTGCTTTGGGTTTAGTTTGCTCTTCTTTTTCTGATTTCTTACAGTGGAAGTTTAGGTTATTGATTTGACATCTTTCTTTTTTTTCGCTAATGTAGGTTTTTTTTTTTTTTTTTTTTTTTTTTTTTTTTTTTTTTTTTTTTTTT